>NC_140171.1:89424712-89452435 GCF_963971535.1 Notolepis coatsorum | reverse complement strand
GGATACTATTCCTAACGGGGATAGATCGGAAGCCGCAATTATATATGTACTGGTCAACTCTAAAGTTTTTCCATTGCGCCTATTTCTCCAAAACAATGGCACGTAATAGATACCAGGTCATTTGGAGGTTTCTACATTTTAGCAACAACGAGACAGCAGACAAGTCTGATAAAATGTACAAAGTACGCCCGGTCCTTGACTACCTTGTCAACCGATTCCGGGAGCTATTTCAGCCAGACAAGAATATTAGCATAGACGAGGGGATGCTGGCCTGGCGTGGCAAACTACAATTCAGAGTGTTCAGCCCCCTGAAGCCCACCAAATATGGGATCAGGTCATATGTGCTCTGTGATTCTCACACTGGTTACTGCTTTTCACTGCGACCATTTTGTGGGGACTATGTACCCCTCAAGGACACGGTTGTTGGGCTCCTAGGACGTCTGTCGAACAAAGGTTATTTTTTGTATATGGATAATTTCTACAATTCTGTGGCCTTGTCTGACATACTCCTACAGTTGAGGACCCACATCTGCGGTACCTTGAGGATGCACCGGGGAGAACCGGCGCAGATAAAGCGTGTAACCAATGTTGAGCTGCCGGTGGGCGAGACCATGGCCCTGCACAACAATCGGGTCATGGTTATCGCCTGGAGAGACAAGCGGATTGTCAAAATGATCAGCAGCTTTCACCATGGCACTCTAATGGAAACACTCGTCTGGAAGAAGGGTCATAGGACTAAGGTACCGGCAATGAAGCCAGACTGCGTGCTCACGTATAACGTGTGCATGAACGGAGTCGACAAGTTAGATCAACACATTTCGTACTATCCGTTCATTAGGAAGACTGCAAAGTGGACCAAGAAGTTCGTAGTATATTTGCTTCAAATAGCCATGAACAATGCCTATGTTCTGTACAGAGTCAGACAGCCAACAGGACCGCACAAGTCACTCATGCAGTTTCAAATACAAGTCATCGCTGACTTGTGTGATGAGGCAGATGCAGCCGCTTTAGCTCGCACAGTGGCCAGTGCCGCACGTGCCGCAGGTGAGGCAGATGAGGCAGAGGCAGGTGCCGCAGGTGGGGGGGTGGGGGGTGTGAGGTGGGAGGGAGCTTCCAGGGCCCAAAAGACAGATCCACACTGCAGGTTGGATGGCAAGCTAAAAATGCATGTTATGGAGAAGTATCCACCCACCCCAAAAAAGACGCATCCCACGAGAGAGTGCCGGGTCTGTAAAAAAAAGGCATTAGGCGGGAAACCAGATCATACTGCTCGAAGTGTGGAGTCCCCCTACATCAAGAGTGTTTCACACCCTACCACACAAAGAGAGATTATGCTAGCTGAGCATTATCGCTAGCATAAACTCTCTTTGTGTGCTAAGAGTGGAAACACTCTCCATGAAATATATATATATATATGGATGGGTGCGTACTTCCCCGTAGTATGTGTTATGATATATGAGTGTATACATTTAGTCATTTAGCTGACACTTTTATCCAAAGTGACTTACAGGTTCTGTACGACAAGTCATCAGGACAGGCACAACTCTATCAGCTGAGTAACAATGTGTGTCTGAGGCGGCCAGACGATGCAGAGCGTAGGGTTATTGAGGGTGTGTAGTATATTGTATAGTGTCTTGTAAATAGTGTAAGTATTTCACAATATAGGTATTACTGGTTGTACAGAACAAAGGTGTTGGCACACAGTAAATTTTGCTGAGTATATTTTACTCAAACTGAGTACATTTTACTCAAACTGTACTGGTCAACTCTAAAATGTTTCCATTGCGCCTATTTCTCCAAAACAATGGCACGTAATAGATACCAGGTCATTTGGAGGTTTCTACATTTTAGCAACAACGAGAGAGCAGACAAGGCTGATAAACTGTACAAAGTACGCCCGGTCCTAGATTACCTTGTCAACCGATTCCAGGAGCTATTTCAGCCAGACCAGAATATTAGCATAGACTGAGTCCATTTGGGCTCAAATGGACTCAGTTTGAGTAAAATTTACTCTGCAAAATTTACTGTGCACATGGATATATTTGAAACACTATTCTTGGTCCACTTTCAGAGTAGCAATGTTGGTCTATATTGTCAATGCCGTTCATCAGTGTCCTGGTGTTAGCTGCTGATTATTTTCACAGAGTTTCACAGAGTACATATGGCTCACTTTACTAACTAACACACTATGTACATATGTGAATGCACTTTACATGGTGTACCAAAATGGTGCTTTTATCTGAAGTGAATACATTTTTTACACCAAGTGTTTATAGTGTGCAGAGGATGGGTTGAACACAAGACCTTTATAAATGTACATGTGTGCTGATGCACACACATAATGGTTATCTGCCATTTTGTCAGGTCAACACTAAACATATTTTACATGCACACGTGCAGCGACCATTTTGACAGGTCGAAAATGAATGGACTTGAATATATACACATTGTATGTTGTTTTTGCTACTGTAATGCACTGTACATGGTGTGCCTTACCTGAAGTGAACACATATTGTCCACTTCAAGTGTTATAAATAGTTCGTTATGCTTTTATATTATAGCATGAATGTGAATGCACTTTACATGGCGTACCCAATGGTGCTTTTATCTGAAGTGAATAAATTTTTTACACCAAGTGTTTATAGTGTGCAGAGGATGGGTTGAACACAAGACCTTTATAAATGTACATGTGTGCTGATGCACACACATAATGGTTATCTGCCATTTTGTCAGGTCAACACTAAACATATTTTACATGCACACGTGCAGCGACCATTTTGACAGGTCGAAAATGAATGGACTTGAATATATACACATTGTATGTTGTTTTTGCTACTGTAATGCACTGTACATGGTGTGCCTTACCTGAAGTGAACACATATTGTCCACTTCAAGTGTTATAAATAGTTCATTATGCTTTTATATTATAGCATGAATGTGAATGCACTTTACATGGCGTACCCAATGGTGCTTTTATCTGAAGTGAATACATTTTTTACACCAAGTGTTTATAGTGTGCAGAGGATGGGTTGAACACAAGACCTTTATAAATGTACATGTGTGCTGATGCACACACATAATGGTTATCTGCCATTTTGTCAGGTCAACACTAAACATATTTTACATGCACACGTGCAGCGACCATTTTGACAGGTCGAAAATGAATGGACTTGAATATATACACATTGTATGTTGTTTTTGCTACTGTAATGCACTGTACATGGTGTGCCTTACCTGAAGTGAACACATATTGTCCACTTCAAGTGTTATAAATAGTTCGTTATGCTTTTATATTATAGCATGAATGTGAATGCACTTTACATGGCGTACCCAATGGTGAATAAATATTGTACACTTCAAGTGTCAAGTGTGTATATACAGAACATTATTATGCAATGTGTTTTTTACAACATGTGTGTCGAGTATCTGTTGAACACATGGTGCACTTGCTAATGCAATCACTACTTATCTGAAGTAAAGACATTTCTTCCACTCCATCAAGTGTCAAGTGTGTATTATATACTCATAATGCAATGATTTTTATAACTTGTGTGTCTTAGATTATAATATACAGAATACAATGCAATGCAAAAATGAGATAAGATATTCCTTTATTGATCCCCTTGGGGAAAATTCAGGCATCATGCATTACATGTCAGAATACCTGTGGACGACTACACCATGATATGCAGGTAAATTCATCACGAACAGCTGTGAAGACATATTAGTATGCTGAGATATACAGTAATTGTGTGAAATTGAAGCAATATAATATATATATATACATTATTATAAAAATTCATATGGCATGCAACGTAATCTATATAAAAAATATCCCTATATGCATTGCATTTCATGAATGGTAAAACACCAAGTGGTTTAGTCACTAAACCACTTGGTGTTTTAGCATTTATGAAATGCAATGCATATAGGGATATTTTATACTTTACTTGATGACAACGCTTCACATTCGATAAATGGGGGGGGGGGGGGGGGGGGGGTTGATCATGATTGCATTTATTCCAAGTGCATAGTGTACAATGTGTGACATTATGCACTTGGAATAAATGCAATCATGATCCCCCCCCCCCCCCCCATTTATCGAATGTGAAGCGTATGCACAGTTTTGCTAAATTGCTGCATTTTCTATACATATTTTTGATTTACCTTGAAAATGTCTATATGTAATATTAGTATGCCGAGAGATGTGTACGGTAATTGTGTGGAATTGAAGCATACAGCTACACATTATTATAAAAATGCATATAGGCATACAACGTGATCGATACAAATATCTCTATATAATATATGCATTGCATTTCATGAATGATAAACACCACTAAGTGTTGTGTGTACAGTGCATGACATTATTGCACTTGGACAATGTGTTTCAGACGAGGAAATGATTTCGCGCTGCTGCAGCAAAACGCTCATAACTCGACTTTGAGGAAACGCGCGTCGAATTGGGCCAATATTTACCTTTTTTGGTGTGGAATTGTGAACGAACGACGGCATGGATCAACAAACGGCTTTTGGCGTATTGTACATCAACTAGCATATTGTCAAATGAGCCCAACCATTTCCACATAGCTAAAATATATAATATAGAAATCTATCCGCGGAAATCATGTGTTTTCGCTAAATCAGCCTCTTAAGAGTCTGGCACGGTGGGGGATTTGCCGTCTCCCCCTAGTGGCGTTCAAAGTGTTAATATAGTTTTAGCCCTGCAATCACCGGCATGTATCCCCATTCATTAAAGTGCTGGCACACACAGCGACATCTGGCGCTGATTGAGTTAAGAGCGTGGCATACAGGGGTGTTTAACGGCTCCCCCTGGTGGCGCTCAAAGTGTTAACGACACTTAACCCCTAACTGCTTGATTGATTGATTGAAAAGTTTATTAACAGATTGCAGAATGGGTACAGTACAGTACAATACATACAATTGTTAAGGGGATGCAGACCAGATAAATACTTTCGTCTTGTTTACATCAGGGTCCCCCATTTTCAATTCATCATGACACACACGACATACAGATAGACAGTACTGCTACATCTATACATTTATGACATACCAGATGTGCAAATACAGTACTGTTTGTGATACAAAAAGTGTCCAGAAAAAGAGTGTATATACATTTGACGTAGAAACTACATTGGAGGAGGTTGGGTAGGTGGGTGGGTGGGGCTGTACATTGGAGGTGGGGGGTTGGGTAGGGGGGAGACACTGTACATTGGAATACTGACAAAGCCATACTTGGTCATTTACTGTACAACTGGGTTAGGACATTTGTAGGGGCCAGTTTCGAATTGCAGTCTCCCGTAGGTGTACTTTGAGAGTGTTTTTGAAAGTGGGTAGTGATTCACATTCCTTTACAGCTTTGGGTAGGGCGTTCCACATTGATGTGGCATAATTGCGAAACGTGTTTAGTCCCTTGTTTGAGCCGAATCTGGGTTTAACATGATTTGTGGAGCTCCCTCTGGTGTTGTGATCGTAGTATTCACTGACCTTTGGGAAGTATTTTGACATGTACATGGGTACCTTGGTCGTGTAGTGTATCTTGTAGACCAGGCCCATTGCAAGTTGCTGTACTCTGTCGTCTACTCTAAGCCATCCTAGGTTGTCAAAGTGGGCAGGGGTGAGGTGGGTTCTAGGAGTCAGGTCAAGCAGTAGTCCGACTAGTTTGTTTTGAGATGTTTGTAATTAGGTTTTTAGTGTCTTTGATGAGTAGGTTGGCACCTTGCATGGTCGCTCGCCTCTGCCATCTGTGTAAATGTGAGGAACAAAATTGTAAAGCACTGTATATATAATTTTAACGAGGATTAGTTAGCCAGATAACGTTACAAAATCTTTACTTTACAAAATCAACCACTGAATAATTGTTATTGTTTAGAATGATCAATTTGTATGACTAAATCACATTCCCATGCTTAGTTTGGCGGATTAAAATCCAAAACATCACTATAATTAAAGGGATAGAAGATCAGCAGTCTTACCTGTAAAGCCGCCCGTCTTCCGCGGTCAACACCACCATTCCTCCCAGGTGTCAGGCTCCTCATTCACTTCTATTCATTTTGAGGACCAAGTCTAAATGTTATACTTCTGAAGTATAAACAAACTATATATATTCTGTCAAAGGTACCTGTTTTTTTTAGCCAATGTTGCCATTTTCAAATATACAGTATACAGTATAGGAAACATCTTTCACCTGAGGTGCAGTCTGACCAACTGTCAACTTTTCACAGAATGTTTAGAATCTTTCTACCAGCAAGGCAGCAGGTAACCACTCCCTGGACATTCTACATAAGGCAAAGATACATAACACATTCAATAAATAAATGTACAGACACATCAAATGCCAAAACAAACATGCATCTTTGACTTAATTTTTTTATTTTATTTATTTTTTTAAATCTGCACAGCATCCGTTTGTTTAAACTTCATAAGTATGATATTCACACTAGTTCCCCAAAATGAATGGAGGTGAATGAGGAGCCCGACGCCTGGAAGGAATGACGTTAACAGCAGACAACAGGGACAGCAGTGGTCGCTACCTTACTTGTAGGTGCACTTACATAGCGGTTGTACATGTTCCACAAAAGTGAAATATTCCTTTAAATATTGTTTTTAAGTTACCTGACTTCCAGACTTTTGTGAAGCAACACATTATGATGTAATGGAAAAAGTAATCCATCCATCAGATTGCTATAAACCATAGTGGAGATACGTCAGACATCCACATAGAAAACAAATCCAATAATCACTGGGATATAATGAGCTAAATATGACTATTTGTATAACTCACAAAGCCATGGTCCTCCAGCATTTCAGATTCTGCGATCACTTGGCATTATAATTTGTTTGTTGAAAAAAGCCAGTGTATTACTACCTACATCACAGGTAACGCTGCATATCAGCTGTTTCAACACGCAGGACTGCGATTGTTTTGGAAATGGGTAACCTGCATGTCGTGGTGTGGATTACAACCCTTCTGCCGTTAGCTGCCCATCTAAGGCTTCCCGGTTCACTCAGAACCCGGCAAGAACTAAGACCACGGGACTCTGTACGTAAGCAAATACTGGCTAGTGTAACACTACTGAAGATAGATACCAGTTTCCTCTGTGCGTTCAGTAGAAAGTGATCTGGCTGCACATTAACTTAGCTTAGCACAATGAATGGAAGCGGATAGTGCCGGTTAGCCTAGGCATGGTCCAACTAACACCTCTCCCGAAGGCTAACCGGCACTGTCCACTTCCATTCATTG
The DNA here is from genome assembly GCF_963971535.1 of Notolepis coatsorum. Classification (NCBI taxonomy): domain Eukaryota; kingdom Metazoa; phylum Chordata; class Actinopteri; order Aulopiformes; family Paralepididae; genus Notolepis; species Notolepis coatsorum. The sequence continues at coordinate 89,445,171 of NC_140171.1, read as the reverse complement.
TGCTAAGCTAGGCTAATGTGCAGCCAGATATCTTTCTATTGAACGCACAGAGTAAAAAACTGGTATCTATCTTCTAGTCTCTGGAGAAGACAATAAGCTAATTTCCCAAAATGTTGGCGTGTTGCTTTAATGTCCAAAAATCCGAACTATCCCTTTAAAGCTGCACAGTGTAGTTTCAAGGAAAAAAGACCTCAACGATAACTAATTATAAAATACTTGAATATTTTTTATAATCGACAAAAAACATTTGAAACAAAGTGAACCAACTTTGCTCTTAGAGGAGGCTTCTTTGTGTAGCAGCCTGAATATTCTACAAAGTATTCAGTATAGTGCTAACTAACTGTTACTTTCCCTGTGTGTGTATAACGTGTGATTTACAGTGTTCCTTTGGATAGGCTAACAGTGTTCCTTTGGATAGCTCGCCCAGTCTAACGACGAGGTGAGGTACTACTCTTCTCCGGCTGCAGTATGGACTAACAATAACATTGAGCCCTTTTTCCCTTTCTGGAGCGGTCCTTGAGTGGGACCAGTGGAGGTTGCCAGCAGGGGGCGGAGTGGCAGTGGTGGCAGGTGGAGCAGTGGAGAGAAGCAAGCAACGAGGAAGAGGGAGTTACCTGGAGGCAAAGGGAGCAGGAAGCTCTCTTCGGCGTTGGACTTGGCCGTGAACAGTCGCAGCCACAGCGGGTGTGTGCTTTGGAATAGCCCCGTTGAAGAAGTTAATGTTGGAGAGCCCCGTCGGAGCGAGCGGCGGGTGATGAGAAATACTTGCTAGTGACGGGTTATCCTAGAAGTATCAGCGATAGTGTGAGTAAGAGAAACCGAACCAAAGGACTAACGTCTAACGTTATCGGGTTATAGTAGTTACTGTGTGCGGTATAGTAGTATGCTGCTAACGGCTCCGTCTGACTTGAGTAGACTACCGGGCGCGTGGCGCTGAAGAGACCGGTGGTATAGCCAGCCACGTTGCGTTAGCAGTGTAACCGATATAGCAGGAGGGTGCGTTGAGACCCAAAGCTTAGCTGTGTTTAGGGTAGTCACAGTATTAGCTCGCGCGACAGAAGCAAGCCAGCAACAGCAGCGGTGGACATTTCACCGACGGTACAGAGTACGCCTCTTCCCACCAGCAGAGAACGCCATACAGCACGCTCCTCCAGCTAACCACTGCCTGCTGTCCGCCCAGCCTGCTGGCTGTGCTCGCGGGATCGCTGACGCCATCTTGTCACCCGGACGAGCGGTGACAAGAGTGGGTCCGCCATCTTGGCTAAGTACTAACAGTACCACATGTATCAACAGCAACGTCCATTGAAGTGAACGCTAACAACCAGTGTCTAAGGGGTACCCCGAACAATTTAAGCCGGCTTAGGTTAGGTTTCTTTTGGTAACGTGGGCCCACATTTACTTGGTTTTATTTTGTTATTTGTTTATTTGATTATTTGGTTCTTGAATTCCCAATGTGTCTACATTTTATGCCTGGGTTCCCCTAGTACAAGCGGGGTGTTTTAATGTATTGAGCACTCAGTGCCTATGGTGGGAAGAGCTTCCCCTACATTATGATAACAAGAGCACCCGGTGCCATGTATTAAGGAATAACATTGTAATGGATAACATGACCAGGCTTCAGTAAAAGTAGACTTGATCGGGATCATTGTGTGTGTGTTTCTTCCGTTTTCCATTTGCTATTCTAACCCCTGGGTAAATATTGTGACTGCATAATTATTTAACCCTTACACCCCATTCACAGAATAGCATTTGAAGGGTCTATACAGGTGGTCAAGGAAGGGTACTGCTTACAGGGAAGCCCAATAATACTATTGAACTGACAGTCACTGGGTGTGGGAGGGCTGTCGGAGGTACTGGGGGAAGTGAGGGTGTGTGGGGAGCTACTGCTGACCGCCTTGGAAGGCGAGGGAGACCAGAGTACCAGTCCCCAGGTTAGTAAATCCTGGGCCCCACCAGCTGCAAGCCCTCCAGAACGACGTTCCGGGCCAAAGACGGGGGTACTTATAGGTCCAATACTATAGTATCCTACTACCCAGTGTCTGTGTACTACTACTCCCACAAGCAGGGATAATCCACCCTTCTACATTTGTATGGTAAAGGTGGTGGGAGGGCAGGAGCACCAGACAAACGGATAATTTCTCATTTCAAACAGCGACCCAGTTAGTCTCTTGTTACACGTGATGTACTTTATACTTAATTATAAAAAAAAAAAACCCGGTGCAGCTTTAAATAAACGATTACATAGTCACTTCTTCATTCCAATGTCGAAAAAACAAATGAAATCATGCCATGCCTGTGCTGTAGGAGTTTGTTTTAATATTGTATTGAAAAATAAATTAACGAAAATAACTTTAAAATGCAACAGAAGACAAAATTAAAGATTATAAACATCTGCCAGCATGGGGGTGGAAGTGTTGATTAAATTTACAAATATATATATATATATAAAAAAGAATTTATTGGACATATACACAAATCACGAAAGCATTCCTTTACATACGGTAAACTGTACTGTGTGGCCTACCACGAAAACCATTGTTCTTCCAGCTACAAAAAAGGTATAGAAAATTTATTTATATATGTATACTTCATACACATGCCCTATGTTCGATGGATCTTTAAAAAATAAAATAAACTGTACCCCAAAAGAAATAATAAAAAACACATTGGCGGTCATGGATGGAATAATAATCAAAAACTAAGGAAACATTTGATAAATATACACATGATTATTCACCTAAAGAGCAGCTGAGGGAGCACATTCCAGACGGACTCGAGGCCAGTGTGTCCCGTCATCTCCAATGATTAAAAAGGTTCTAGTCGTCATACAGCTTTCTAACCAATGACATGTGTGCAGTGAGAAAATTCAGATGTTTTTCAATGGTAGGTTAAAAAAAATAAAAAGCTCCGGTGTGGTTGTACTCCCCGCGTCTGCGACAGCGTTACGTTGACCGGCAGTTTTCCTCCTCATCCACTGTGGAACGGTTCCGTCGGGTTATAGGGGCCTCGAGTCCATTTGTGACACTCTGCAGTAGTGAGATTTAAGAGGACCAGGGTCTCTCTCCATAGTGTCGCTTCACAACCGATAAAAGGAAGTGGTTGTTCTCTCAAGTCCATATCAATCCATCCATCCATCCATCCATTCGTTCATTCATTCAGGCAGGTGGAGGAAGCGAAGACACAGACAAGTGGAGGACAAGGTTGGAGCAGTGAAAGCAACGGGTGGCTTTACATTTAAATGGTTCCTAAAAAGTGCTGTTTCTACAGAAACCATTGAGACAAAGTTCTGCGCTGGCAACAGACATAAAAAAAAAATACAACTTTCTTGTTCTTTCCAATGAGAAGGAAAATGCAGACAGGGACCATCTGCAGTCATCCAGTATAAGCAGTCAAATCAAAGGTGGGAAAGGAGAAGAGGTCTAGTCTGCTTTATATAGGGACTGAATGTACATGGAGATGAAAAAGCTGTCAGCTTTGGTTCTATGAGCAGTGGTGTGCAGGTGGTCTTGGTTCTATAAGCAGTGACGTGCGGGCGGTCTTGGTACTATAAGCAGTGATGTGCAGGTGGTCTTGGTTCTATAAGCAGTGATGTGCAGGTGATCTTGGTTCTATAAGTAGTGATGTGCGGGCGGTCTTGGTTCTAGAAGCAGTGATGTTTTATGTCATCGTCCATTTACTGATTGGGCTTCAATACCTAGAGACAGATAAACAGGCAGATAAAAAGAAAAGGAAGATAAAGAAGGGAGAAGCGAGAATGGAAAGCTGAGGAAAGGGGAGCAAGGATAAGGGAGGGGGGGCAGGAAGCAAGGATAAGGGAGGAGGGAAGCAAGGATAAGGGAGGGGACAAGGATAAGGGAGGGGGGGGGGGTAGAGAGCAAGGATAAGCGAGGGGGGGGGGGGGGGGTAGAGAGCAGCCTGCTAGTCTTTCTTCTTCACATTGTTGTTGGAGGCCTGTCTCGTTCTCTGAGCTGGAATCAAGTTCCCCAGCGTTCGACTCCTCGCCATCTCAAAGAGTTTGGAAAGCACCTGGAGGGAGGAGGTGACACGTTACTAATACACAAGTGGAATTACCTCATAATTGACATTTCTGCTGCAATAAAACATTGTATGTTTTTTTATGAGTTTTCAGTTATGAGGTTTCAAAGTAAGGAAATATAAAGTGATGAGCTTCATGAAATATAAAGTGATGTGCTTCATGACATTTTATGTGATGAGCTTCATAAAGTGATGAGCTTCATAAAATATAAAGTGATTCCATTTAGTTATAACATTTTCCTAACAGAGACCTGTTCGATACAAACATGAGAATAAGGACGTTTTCTCATGTTTCTCAAATTCAACTCAGGAGGAACCACTACAGCTGAGCAGATATTGATATTTAATCTGAGCAAGTTATGAGATCTTTAAATTTAGAGGTTGAAGTGAAACCTGAGTGTGAATGGGGCTATATGAGACGATACTGAGAGCTCAACAGCTTTAAGATCTTTAGTGTCCCTTAGGAGCAAGAATTCAGATTACCACCGAAAACTATGTGTATCTAAATGACAAACTCTCCCGTTTCTCCTGAGATCGAATTGAACCTGTTGAACGTGTTCCTATGGGAACCCTTTCACAATTACAACATAAACAAAACGTGGGTATAAAGTTTACGACTCCCCGCCAACACAACGGACTACATGCCTCACCTTGCGTGGAGTCCTCTTTCGGAGCACAAAGCGAGAGAAAGGAGAGTTGGGTTAGAGGAAGAGAAGAACAGATAAACGGACCGTTAGAGCAGGAGAATGACAGGAAGAAAAGAAACAGCGACAGGGGAGCGAGGCCTCCTGGAGCTGGACAGTGTAAAGAAAAGAAACAGCGACAGGGGGGCGAGGCCTGCTGGACGGTGTAAAGAAAAGAAACAGCGACAGGGGAGAGAGACGTGTCCACTGAAGAAGACATTTGAGAGGAATACCACCAAAATGAAAGGTTCTATAGATAACGCACACCGTATATCACGCCATACGTACCTTATGCATACTGCACCTGTGTATACTTACTTACTCATAGTATATATTTAGATTATAGTGTATTTTAACTATTTATTCTAATGCAAATATAACTGATGGGGCATACAGACCCTCATCTGCACCTTTATTCACACTGCCTACTTGCTCATATGCGTATACTCAAGAGTTAATTATATCGTTTACACTGCCTATTTTTCTTTTTCTACTGTACTATAATTTTATGACCTGTATCATGTCTTCTACTATTACCATGTACCTGTACCTTCCCCCATGCTGCTATGATGCCTGAATTTCCCCAAGGGGATCAATAAAGGAATATCGTATTAACATTCAGCCAATAGATGTCGCACTAAAGCACAAACGTCATTTAAGATGAGATTCCTTTATTGATCACCCTTGGTGAAATTCGGGCATCATAGCAGCGTGGGGGAGGGGGTATGTGGTGGAAAATGTTTATGTCATTATACAGGCTGTATTATAATAAGTATTCTATTATATGCCATATGCTGTGGGTCACACGATGTGTGTTCTTCAGAGCCATAACATAGCTGTGTGGGAAACTGCTCTGTTTTCCTCCCAGGATAGCCATAACATAGTCGTAGTATTGATTATTCTAAATTCTTTCTTATTTTCCATTCTCCTACGTCATTTTCATGTATTTAATTGTATGTCTGACCAAAGTTCGTTCTCACTTCTCGGTCATACATTTTGTGTTACATGTTGTCTCTGGCTGTGAACAGAGCATTTTTCCTTGTATGGCCATACAGGAATAAATCTATTTAATTTTTATTCAACTTTGGACTCAGAAATGGTTATTTGCTCACATTATCTATTATTAGTATTATATTTTTCCACGACAGGTACGGGTTTGGGCAGGGTAATGGAAGACAATAAATATAAGCTATAAAATTGTATCTGAATGTGAAAATATGAGAACGCCAGCGCTGTAAGTCAATGGGGCGCTTTGTTCACTTGCGAGTGCTTAAAATATATCTTATATTATAGCTATGGGTCTAATACACCCGTCGATTGTCAGTGAGTTGCTTCCAGTCAACATGCACGAAACAGATTGTTTTTTCATCGTACATTTCCATTTTATACAGTCTTGAATATTAGTATAGTTTGGGATTCTTAGTAATCCCAGGAAAAGACGCGATAATAGCCCTTTAGTGGAATACACTAAACACGTTGTCATTTTTCGCCGGGTTATCGAATGCATACATGAAATGGCCCTCCCCCTGCCACCTCCTGCACTCAACGTTAAACAGCCACACACAGCTTTGATCGGGGTAGAAAGAAATATCAGATCAACGCAAGATTTTATATAGAGTCCTTACCTGGTATCTGATGTAATGCAAAAGAAAGAATCCAATTATCTGATCGCCATTCCAAATACTGCTCGTGGAGGTCCGTCCCACATTGCCCGGCATTGCATATGAAGGGGGGGGGGGGGGGCAGCATCACAGATGTAACGTTGTAAACGCTAGTCCTGCCGGAGTATTTAAACCCCACCCGCATGGCTCAGATCGTCCCAGAAAAGAAACTACTATGGAGTGCAATACCAGCTGGAAAGCGTAGGCGGCGGTATTTGCCCTTTTGTGAGCTCAGACCCATTCCCAATGATAACATCAGGCTGGATGGATGAAAAATGAATGGATATAGCTAATAAAAGAAATAATGAACAAAACCCGACTATACTCGTGATTGGCGCTGAACGGTTGGCTAGTTAACCCGACTATACTCGTGATTGGCGCTGAATGAGTTAATTGATCCAATCAGGTGCATTCCACATGGGGAAGTAGGGAGGGGATTACATACCTGCAACTTGTAAACAACAACATTAATTATGGACCCGCCAAAATGTTTGAAATTATAGATTCGATAATACTTTTATTCTGTGCAAAAGCTTAATTTTTTTTTAATAAAATGTATTACTGTAATTTTCGCACTATAAGCTGCGCCTTTTCCCCCCATTTTTCGACCCTGAGGCTTATATAACGGTGCGGCTTATATGTGACTCACGTGACCAAACCCGATAATGTAAAAATCGAAATATTGCTTTTTTGACTGCATTGAAATGTTATTTATCTGTTCCCTTATTTGCTAAACTTAATACAACTTGTAAATGAGTTAATTCTTGTTATTTGTCCGACAGTATTGTGTCCCAATGCTGGTGGGAAGACTACAAACGAGAAGCTGGGTGTGGTCCGTCTGCGCGTGCACTTAGCGAGGTGTTGAAACACACAAGAATAGCGAAATGTTAATACACTTATCAAGTTTCAAGTTTCTTTAATAGTTGTCATACAGAAGTACAGAATACTTTCATACAAAATGCTTCTTACTGCTACGCTCCAGAGACTGTGCTAGACAAGATAGTATCAAATAACATAGTATAGCATGTAATTTAGAAGTAGAAAATGAGGTCACAGTGTTCAGTATAGACATATGTACAATGTTCGATGCAGAATAGACGTAACTGAGTTACCATATAATATACAATACTATGCAGTGTACTAATGTACAGTACTATATAGTGCAAAGCAGAAATGGGATGAGGTACAATTTAGGTACAATTTACAGTAAGGTGTACGAGTTGTAGTGCAATCCTTCATCAATAAATATAAAGTGTGGGGAGTGGGTGCTACAGTGTGTTTGTTTAAAGTGGGTGTGTGCTATAAAGTGTGTGGAGTGGGTGCTACAGTGTGTTTGTTTAAAGTGAGTGTGTGCGTGTGGATGTGTGTGCTATGTGCGTTTGGTGGTTGTTGTTGTGTAGTGTTCATTGTTCGTTTAGCAGCCTGATGGCCTGGGGATAGAAGCTTCTTCTGAGTCTTTCTGTGCTCGCCTTGAGACTCCGGTATCGCTTGCCTGACCGCAGCAGTTCAAAGAGGCAGTTGTTCGGGTGACTGGAGTCTTTAATGATTCTCTTAGCCTTGCCCTTGCAACGCTTGTTGTAAATGTTCTGGAGGGTGGGGAGCCCCCCTCCAATTGTGCGTTCGGCTGAACGTGTCACTCTTTGTAGTCTGCTTCGGTCTTGTGCAGTGCTATTCCCAAACCAGGAGGTGATGTTGCCAGTCAAGATGCTCTCTATTGTACATGAGTAGAAGTTCTTAAGGATCTTCTGACTGACTTGGAACTTCCTTAGGCGCCTGAGGAAGTAGAGGCGTTGTCGTGCCTTCTTCACAACACTGTCAATGTGTGTGGTCCATGTCAAGTCCTCGGATATGTAGGCTCCGAGGTACTTAAAGCTGTTGACTCTCTCAACCGGTGCCCCGTCGATGCTGAGGGGGCTGTAGTCCTTGACCCCCGACCTCCTGAAGTCCACAATCATCTCCTTTGTTTTGCTGACGTTCAGGGAGAGGCTGTTTTCCTGGCACCATCCCGCCAGGACCTTGACCTCTTCCAGGTAGGCCCTCTCGTCGTTGGCAGAGATCAGGCCCACCACCACTGTGTCGTCAGCAAATTTGATGATTGTATTGCTACTCCGCTGAGCCACACAGTCGTGTGTGTACAGGGAGTAGAGGAGGGGACTCAGAACACAGCCCTGGGGGGCCCCTATGTTGAGGGTGATGGATGAGGAGGTGCAGTTGCCTGCTCTCACCACCTGGGGTCTGCCAGTCAGGAAGTCCAAGACCCACTGGCAGAGGTCATAGTTCAAGCCCAGATCCCTGAGCTTGGCTATGAGTATGGAGGGGACTATGGTATTGAATGCCGAGCTGTAGTCGATGAATAGCATTCTCACATATCATAACGTTATAAGTTATAGCAACTTAACTTGTGACAAACGGCAGTGTTATTACACGTTGCACTGACTCCGAAAAGACCATCATAAAACACGAGTCGGGCCGTTTTGTCATTAAACAACATTAAATCACATTTAGAATGTCACAAATGTTATGAGCGAACGAATTTCGTTCGAGTCTATTTATTGCAACCTAATGTCATCAGAAAGTAATTTAATCAACTACAGTTTAGTACTGTTTTCGCCTCGACAGTCGCCACTATGTGCGCACCTCTGCCTTGTCATCTTGCCCCTATGCTGCACGCTCTGCCGCTGCAGTCAAGCCAAGGCACACGAATGGTTAAGTGTGACTTAACCCTTCGTGTGCCTTGGCTTGACTGCAGCGGCGATTGGAAGCAGTGCCTGTTCTCTGTGTGACTCGTTGGTGTACCAGCAGCCTGAATTCTTTCCCCAATACATTTCCAGTACAGTGTTCGCCTTCTGCGCTCTGATTGGCCACTGACGTTTCTGGTCGCGCCAATCGTGTGACGGCAAGTTCTTTCGCCGGTTAAGCTTAGGCACTCTTTCGAAGTTGGTTAAGGTTAGAGTTTGTCTTAGAGCAGGGCGATAGAACACCAGCTCTGATTCCAAACTCTAACCTTAACCAACTTCGAAAGTCGCCTAAGCTTAATCAGTGATAAACTAGGTGTTAGGTAGTTTGCTGCTGTTCGAGGCGGAAATGGGCACGTCACGCGATTGGGCGCACATGTCACATGTCACAGAAACGTCAGTGGCCAATCAGATCGCACCAGAAACGTCAGTGGCCAATCAGATCGCAGAACGCGAACGCGGAACTGGAAATGTATTGGGGAAAGAATAGACGCGTACCGGCAGCGTGCAGTGCGACAATCGGAATAAGAAATTATCTGGCTAGATTGACCCACATCATATGAATACTAGGTCCTCCTTATAATACATTTAGTCATTTTGCTGAGGAAAGGGGGGGGGGGGGGGGGGGGGGGGTTGCGATGCGTTTGCTCAAAATAAAGTACCAAACATTTGCATATGCAACAAAGAAAATAGGCCTTTACAATATTCAAAAGACAATGGGGAAAACTCAAAGAAAATAACAAACAACTTAGGTATTATATTTCTTTTGGAAGATGGATTTTTACAGCTAACGGCCACTAGGGGACCTCCTAAATCTATCCTAAAAACGAAAGCAAAAGCTGAAGTTTGCGAGTGGATCCTGACAGCATGGAGGAGTGTCAAAACATCCACGATCACCAACGGGTTCCGAAAGGCTGGACTGCTGGGTGATGAAGAGGACGCCGCCACAGCTGAGGCCCTTCAGAGGCTGTTAGATTCTGACCGTGACGAAGAGGAGTTTGTTGGTTTTGGGAGCGACAACGAAGGAGAAAGGAGAGTGGGTGACGAAGCCACCCTGAGCCTGTTCGTTTCTGACACTGAAGATGAGGACTTTGGTGGTTTTAGTACGCAGGAAGAAGAAGAAGAAGAAGAAGATGAGGATTAATGACTTGACTTTTCTGGTTACAGCAGCCGTGTACTGCACCTTAGCCTAAAAGATGAAGATGAGGATTACCGATAATGACTTTTCTGGTAGGCTGATACCGTATATTTTAAGCAGCCGTGTTACTGTCGTGTTACAGGCACTTTATTTTGCATTTTTTTAAAAACACATTTAATTTAGCCATTGATATTGCCTCGTCAAGCACTGTAAACTGGTTGCAATTCCCCCTCCTCCTCCTCCCCCTCCTTGCAGTCCTCGCAGCCAGTCGTCCAATGAGCGAGAGTTAAAATAGGCTATAGGCTTCTAAAACTATTTAATATGCTAAACTTCTTTTTAAATTCTTTAATTCACATTTCTTTATTTAATTTAATTGTTCCCGACATAATGCTATATGCCCCGACCAGATCCTTGACTCCGTTGCGATACAGATTAATTAGAATAGTAAGTGGCTATCTTTTTTTTTTACCAGCTGTAGATCAATGCCAGTACGTGCGCTGGGAGTGCACCGTTTAGGTTTGAAAGTTGAAAAGTTTGTGTGTCTGAAACGCTATGTGATACTGTACAGTACAGTTTACACAGCACAGTACATGTTCTGTATACTATTGCACTAAATGGAAACACTTGTTATGCAAATATGCAACTTGTTTGTTGAAATGTTAACACTTTAATCGCCGGAAACGCCGAAACTCGTCATTGCCCGCCATGCTCATTCTGCCGAAGACGCCGTAACACGTCTTTGATATCAATATTTCAAAAATCTGTGATCGAAATCATATTTATCTCCCGGGGACCTGAGATATACTGCTGAGCTCCACTCAACTCTCTAACGGTTCAAGAGCGCCATCTGGTGGCCGATCGGCAGATCGCCCAACAGGAAGTCATGTGGATTTGATTTGATTTGATTTTATTAGGGATCCCCATTAGCTGGTGCGATAGCAACCAGCTAGTCTTCCTGGGGTCCACACACAAAAAAACACACAAAAACAATCACTATTGCAAAAAATTCAAAGTCAGTACACACAATGCATAATGAACCTACTGTAACAATTAATATAGCTAAAATTACATTAGTGTAAAACAACAAAAAATTACTTTACAGTGTTAAAAACTATTTAAAAACAATTTAAGATTCTTTTTAAAAGTGAATCTACTGTAAATGCAGCAGAGGTTCCGAGGCAGGCCATTCCACAGAGTTAATGCTCTAAAAATAAAAGATCTCCCCAGAGCGCTGGTTCTAGGACCTGGCAATTCAAGCTGCCCACTACTGGAACCTCTAGTGTAATGCTCGTGCACAGTATTACTAAAAACAATCTGATTATGTATAAAAACAGGAGTCTTACTGCTCATGACCAACTTGAACAGCACAAGTATATTAAAAGACAATCTATTTTCAACGTTAAGCCAAGAGAGGCGGGCATGCATACGGCTCACATTAGACCTTAGTGAGCAGCCAACCGTGCTGCCCTGTTCTGGACCACCTGGAGCTTCCTGAGGTCACCACTGGCAGCAGATGACCACATCGCAGAGCAATAGTCAAGATGACATAAAACTAAACTTTTCACTATCTGACATGAAGTGGTGCTCACCCATATTTCGTCCGGGCACTCGCTATCATTAGCAGGACTCCATCTTGACACAGTGAACACCGATCGGTGCACATAACTCGATAAACAACATGATTTGGACGTATATACTATTATACAACCTGGAAATGGATCGGATATTTCGACATCCCATAATAGAAAAAAATCTATTCCACGCTCATCCCCCAACGGCGCGAGGAAGATACGGTGAGTTTCAGCGTTATTTTCTAATGTCTGCTATACTAACTGCTCTGATGATCATATGACCCACACTAGATGAATGATATAACGTTGCCCACGGAATTATAAACGACCCCCCGCCCATCCGGTCAACATCAGATCATACGTACTGTAGTAACTTCTAGAAGTACCTCCAGTTGAAATTTTTTATCTGGCACCGATCGCTACCAAACTGTATTTGATCATCAATATAATGCATTTGGGGCTATAAATCAAGTTCTGGAGAAAGCTGCAGAAAACGATAAAAACATACTTATACTTTAGACCGTATTTTAGTATGAATATGTGAATGAAAAAGTATAACGTTGCTACACCCTGAACAATAGATATAGGACATTGAATGGACCATAATAATGTCAATTTAGCAATACAATTTAAAAAGTTATAGCCCTGCAAAGAAGGGGAACTTCTCCATAGACAAATAGAGCTGGCTAGGGATGGTAAATTATGAATTTAACCATGGCGATCAAAGTGTTAATAAATGGGAGCTTCCTCAAACAGCCATCTCTTTCCCGACAATCCCCTCTGTGCACAAACCCTTACATATGGTAATTAAACATTAAAACACCTGCGGCTTATAGTCCAGTGCGCCTGTACGTTAATGCCAAGCAAGCAGTGCAAAAATGCTTCCGCATTCGTCACCGCACGCTAGTGCGGTAAAGCGCCCTTCTTTTCAGACAAATGCTACCGTGCGTGCACCGGCGGCGGCGTGCTCGCTCAGGTGCGTGCGTGCGCCGGCGTGCTCGCGCGAGGTGCCCGCGCATGCGACACGAGCGGAGCTCAATATATATAAGTCACCGCCCCTTATTCAGTATCCAACAAATAGCTCAATTGGCAAGGACACATGGCTGTGGATCCTATGGCTTGTTTGCTGGCGAGTTCGAATCCCATCGAAAATATTTTTTAACGTGATTTTTTTTTAACGTGTATTCTTTCGCCGATTAAGGTTAGGCATTGTTTCGGAGTTGGTTAAGGTTAGAACGGTTAAGTTTAGGCGCTGTTAAGGAGCTGGTTAAGGTTAGAGTTTGTCAAAGAGAATGGCAATATAATTTCTATGGTTAAGGTAAGGTTAAGGTTAGGCATTGTTTCGGAGTTGGTTAAGGTTAGAACGGTTAAGTTTAGGCGTTGTTAAGGAGCTGGTTAAGGTTAGAGTTTGTCAAAGAGAATGGCAATAGACAGCCTATTTCCGCGAAAATGAAAGGCGCATTACTGCATGCCACTACGGTAAATTTTTGCACTGCTTGCTTGGCATCTGCGGCTTATAGTCCAGTGCGGCTTATATATGTATACATCATTCAATTTAGCTGCTGCGGCTTATATTCAGGTGCGGCTTATAGTGCGAAAATTACGGTACTCTACATAAACATTTTATCTATAGCACCTGTGTTATATATATAATCCCAATGTGTTATTTCCGTGGCCTAGGAAAGTTTTACCAATATTTATGAATGTGAGCTACTCTCTCCCAAAGCCAGAAACCAGAGAATCAATCTTGTGATGTCATGTGATGTTCACATGCTTTCGAGCAACACTGTACTTATTTTTATGCCTATTCATATGTCTGCACTTTCTACATTGCACTACTTTTATTGTCTTTTTAACATTTAGATGATGAATAAAACGTTGAAGCTTGTAAAGGCATGATGACAAGCCAACAACCACGCACTCACCTGCTCCCATAAGATCTCGGCCGCCTTGTCGATGCCGCTGCCCAGCTCACGGAACTCCCCGGAGTACTTGACGTAGGCCCACAGGCACAGGGCGGCCAGCGCTACGCCCATCACCAGGTTGCACAGAGCTGCGACCGAGCTGATGCCCACGAAGCCCGTCACCAGCGAGGCCACATATGCGCAGAACATGACCATGAAGAGTGTGGCGGGCGTGCGCCCGGCGTAGAAGATGTTCTTGCCGTCGTTGTGCTTGGTGAAGCTGGCGTAGGCCTCGTCCAGCTCCACCTCCAGCTGCTCCTGGTAGCGCCGGCAGAATTCCTCGCCGCCCATCTTCTTGATGCCGCAGAAGTGGCGCACCGAGGCCTGCCGCAGGTCGCCGTGGCGACGCTCCAGCTCGGTCGGCGATATGTAGGGCTTGTCGCCTCCGCACACCTGGAGATGCCCAAAGCGGTCGGTGGACTTACTAGAAACATTCAGGTTCTTGAAATCTAAAGCATAACCTTTACAGTAAATCCTACTCTGTGGCACTTGGGGTGGGGTATGGGTAAGGACCACGTTAAAAAGGCTTATTGGAATAAAACATACTATCCAAAACCATTCAGATTAAGCAGATTAAGAAGATTAAGCAGTGAAGTGAAGTCAAAATCAAAATGTTGACCAAATCTGCTGTATATGTGATGTTGCACATGAGAAGCCAAGAGGGAACCAGTACTACACCTTTAATTTAGGAACCAGTACTACACCTTTAATTTAGGAACCAGTACTACACTTTTAATTTAGGAACCAGTACTACACCTTTAATTTAGGAACCAGTACTACACTTTTAATTTAGGAACCAGTACTACACTTTTAATTTAGGAACCAGTACACTTTTAATTTAGGAACCAGTACTACACTTTTAATTTAGGAACCAGTACTACACTTTTAATTTAGGAATGAGTAGTTTCATTACCTGCTCCATAGAACATCATAATAGTTTCATTATCTGCTCCATAGAACATCATAACAGTTTCATTACCTGCTCCATAGAACATCAGAACAGTTTCATTACCTGCTCCATGCTCTTGTTGTAGATGTCTTTGGCACCAGCCACAGCAGCCAGGTTGTTGGCTTCAGCTGTTGCCTAGGTTACGGAGGGAAAGTCAAGAGTTGTAAAAATATATACACAAATATATAAAGGGTTAGGATCCTGTTTGTTTTTAACGTTACCTCAACTGGACATTAGAGTTGCGCAATTAAACAAAATCACAATCACAATATGGCTCAGTGCAATATCTACCATACAGAAGGATCAGAAACATTTTCTGTCTGGATAGTTGAAACGTTTGTCTACATGTTGTGATGTGGATAGTTGAAACAGTAGTCTACTCTAGATGATGTGGACAGTTTAAACGTTTGTCTAGAGATGATGAGGGGTTGTATTGTAATGTATTTTAATGTATTTGTATGTATTTTAGTGTATTGTAACCTATACTGATTCCTACTGTGTTTTAATTATTGTACTATGTTTTAATTATTGTTGTGCTCATGTCACCTGCCCCAGAGACTACAGTTGAAAATTAGCCAACTTGGCTAAACTGGCATATTTACAGTCAAATGTTCCTTAATATGCACTGTCTCTGTATTTTAAACCAATAAATACAAATGATGTGGATAGTTGAAACGTTTGTCTAGAGATGATGTGGATAGTTGAAACAGTTCTAGATGATGTGGACAGTTTAAACGTTTGTCTAGATGATGTGGACAGTTTAAACGTTTGTCTAGAGATGATGTGGATAGTTGAAACAGTTGTCTAGATGATGTGGATAGTTGAAACATTTGTCTACATGATGTGATGTGGATAGTTGAAACGTTTGTCTATAGATGATGTGGATAGTTGAAACAGTTGTCTATGATGTGGACAGTTTAAATGTTTGTCTAGATGATGTGGATAGTTGAAACGTTTGTCTAGATCAGTGTTTCCCAACCGGGGGTACGCGTACCCCTAGTGGTACGTGGGTGGTCCCCAGGGGGTACGTGAAAAGAGTTTGAAAAGTAAAAAAAAAAAAAAAAATTAGAAATTTTACAGGAAAAGTGTACCCAAATAATGAATAATGCATAATCTGCAATAATGTAACCATGGGGCATTCAAATTAAGTAATGATTTGCTGGCTATAATTATATTATTATTGGCGCAGAGTTCAGCTTCCCGCCGGCGCCGGACTGTCTGCCAGGTGTTCACCAAAAAAAAAAAAAAAAAAAACTCTGAATAATCATCATTGTAGTGGAGCGCTGGCTAGTAAAACAACATCCTATCAAGTGAATACGCTGGTGTTTATTGAGATAAAAATCATTATGGATCAATGGCTGAGTCGAGCTGGTTCATCCAGAAACAGCACAGGTGATACTGGCACTGCTGAATCAGGAGACCCCGTTCTCAAGAAAAAGAGAACAGAGAAGGTGAAGAATCGGCATTTTGGTGAACATTATGTGCTCTCCGGGTTTACTGTCACAAGTACAGAGCCACCACAGCCAATGTGTTTCATCTGTGGCGACGTGCTTTCTAATAATAGCATGAAACCATCACATTTACATCGGCACCTCAGTACTAAACATCCCTCCTGTGTGGGTAAGCCTGTAGAGTTTTTCCACCAAAAGCTGTCTGAATTTAAAGGAAGCCAAGAAAATCTAAAGAAAGCGACATCAGTCTCAACCAAGGCCTTGGAGGCATCTTATGCTGTGTCGCTACTCGTGGCTAAATCGAAAAAGCCATTTACCATAGCCGAAGAGCTAATCTTGCCTGCTGCTATAATTCTCGCAGAAACTATGCTCGATAAGAAAGCAGCTGATGTCCTGAAGAAAGTGCCGTTGTCAAATAATACTGTGTGCCATCGGATCTACGACATGGGAATTGACATTATTGACCAAGTGGTGGAAAAATTTAAAGCATCTGGTATGTTCGCTTTGCAGTTGGATGAATCGACGGATGTAAGTGGGGAAGCACAACTGATTGCGTTTGTGCGTTACAAAGACACTTTGGAGATTAACGAGCACATTCTGTTTTGCAAGAAACTCACAGGGAGAACTACCGGACTGGACATTTTTAACCTTATTGACAATTTTTTCTCTCAACACAAGCTGGGTTGAAAATACTGCTCTCATGTGTGCACAGACGGCGCTGCGGCGATGACGGCATAGTAAATGGATTAATGGCACACGTAAAAAAGGTAAACCCTGACGTTACATGGATGCACTGTATGATTCACCGAGAAGCACTAGCTAGCAAGATAATGAGTCCAGAGTTAAATGATGTTTTGAATGATGCCGTAAAAGTGATCAACTTCATACAGTCCAGGGCCCTCATTCATCAACGTGTTCTACGCACAGATCTGTGCTTACCCTGTGCGTACGATCATTTCTAAGCAAAGAGTGGGATTCATCAATTTCGATTTGAACTCGACTCCGTGCTTACATCTACGCACAGGTCAGACCAGGCGTACCTGGCGCCCAGTGGTAGAATATATTATTACAACAAGGAAATGAGCTTCTGTGCATAATAACACTGGCATGTTCTGTACGAACCGTAGTTCATTATAGTTCATTGTAAAATAGCAACAGTAGTGTAATTATGGTCAAAACCCTATAAATAGCATTTGGAATAATAGATCTTTCTCTCAGAATGAATGCAGCATGGTTTATATAGCGTTATCGGAATATACGGGGTGTAGGCTACTGACTGACTGCGCTCCGCGTAGCTTGATTGATTGATTGGAAAGTTTATTAACAGATTGCAGAATGGGTACAGTACAGTACAGCTCAGTACATACAATTGTTAATTGGGGATGCAGACCAACTTTCGTCTTGTTTACATCAGGGTCCCCCATTTTCAATTCATCATAAATCATAAAGCTCAACTCGTTATTATTTTGCGCAGACCGCAGAAACACGGGAACGTCTTGATTATATTTAAAAGGCTTTACGTTAAACGAAACAAGTGGAATTTCGAAGCTGTAAGCAGAATACAAGTCATATGAATATAGTGTTCTTCCCCCTTTTTACTGTATAAGAAAGAATAGAAAACGCATTGCAATGACACCATAGTGGACAGTCTATGTATATGATGGGATTCAAGTTCGCGTTTTTGTTGATCATAGGCATGCTGTCAGAGTACGATATCTTCAAACATTCTAGAACATTTGTCGTCACAGATCATGTCCTAATAGAACATAGGCTATGGCATGGATCGTGATATTGTGTGGACTGTAATTATTACTGTACCGGTACCACCCATTGTGACAACAGCCTTGTGAGTCCCGCACACAAACATGATGGAATTCAAGTTCATGTATTGAAAGGCAGGCTACATCATACATGCAGTGAGATTCATTGTTCTTGTATATGATCTCTATTATTGTTTATATAGGCTACCCAATACTGACATCAAAATAGATTGTAGTATGCCTCTAGAAATCATATGCAGCAGGTAGAAAATTGACGAGAGATCCATCGCGATTTGGAATAAAATTGAGGAGAACTTTAATCCCTGGCCCTGGGTATTAATCAAACAACACGGGAAAAGGCAGTCATATTCCAGCGCGGTCTTTATTAGCCGACAACAAAATAGATGCCTCTAAAAATCATATAGCCAATCGAACACAACTAATAAAGGCATTCATATTACAGCACGGTTATAATGACACACAACCAACGCCAAACAGTGGTCAACGAACGGTCTTTATTAGTATTTTGAGCTGTCCAGGCAGAATTGCAGCAATGGTCTTAGGGAGCCGTTGATATCTGACATCACCGTTTACGAGTCCGCCTTTTATTTATCCCATAATACGCGATAGTGGGTTCGACAGCAGTGAACAATCTTCGTGGAGTTTCTCAGAGTCCCGCTCGGGTCAGTCCATTATTTCACATCCCATGGGGGGTGTTTCCTCATTTTCATGACCATATATGGATAATCATGCACGAGCATTGACGGTAGAACAAAGTGGTATTCATCAACACGGAGGAGCATAGAGCCTGCTTACGCACCGTGTGATGAATCCCGACTTCCCTGTGCGTACACTAGTTCTACATTCCGTGCTTACGTGTGGAAATAGAAATGTTCTACGCACACTATTGATGAATGAGGGCCCTGGCCTTTGAATCATCACTTTGTGAAGACGGTGGGTCAGAACATAAACAGCTCCTGCTTCACACCGACGTCAGGTAGTTATCCCGAGGGAAGACGTTACAGCGGCTGTTCGAGCTGCGCAATGAAGTGAGGGCATTTCTGTCTGAGCACACACACCCCCTTGTGGCGATGTTCGACGACGCAGACTGGGTAGCTCGGCTGGGATACCTCTCTGATATTTTCAGCAAACTCAACCAGCTGAATCTCTCTCTTCAAGGTAAAGACACAAATGTTCTTAGTTTCTATGACAAAGTGTGTGGAT
Source organism: Notolepis coatsorum (assembly GCF_963971535.1). NCBI lineage: Eukaryota > Metazoa > Chordata > Actinopteri > Aulopiformes > Paralepididae > Notolepis > Notolepis coatsorum. The sequence continues at coordinate 89,426,000 of NC_140171.1, read as the reverse complement.
TCATGGAGAAGATCAGGCTCTGGCAGAGCAAATGTGAAAAAGGGGATACAAGTTGTTTCCTGCAGCTGAACGCATACATTGCTGCTGGTGAATGTGACAGAGCTGCAATTGTGAAAATAGTACACACACATTCGTCCAAGCTCAAGAATGAGTTCAACTCCTACTTCCCTGATATTGACAACAAGTCATCCACAATGGACTGGGTGCGTAATCCATTTGTGACGTGCATTAACACTAACAGCAGCATTCCCGCCAGAAGACCTCATAGATGTGTCCTCAGATAAGAGCCTGAAGATGAGGTACTCAAGCACACCACTGACACAGTTCTGGTGTGATGTGGAGAAGGAGTATCCTGAATTGGGGAAACATGCCCTGAATGAACTGTTGCCTTTTGGGTCCACATACCTGTGTGAGGTGACATTCTCCGCCATGACCCACATCAAAACTAAACACAGGAACAGACTCAACTTGGAGAATAACCTGGTCACAGCTGTTGCAACAATCTCCCCCAGACTGACAAAACTGATGAGGGAGAAACAGGCTCAAGTGTCACATTAATTGGTGAGTTACTAACTTTTTTTTAAAGTCTTTAAACAATGGCTATTATAATTTATATGATTAGTTATGATTGAATATATGATTTAAGTGTCACATTAATTGTCGCATTGGGTCACAGACAAAAATCTCCTCTTCTCCATCTCTCCTCATCACTTCTCTCCTTCTTCCACTCCCAGGTTTCACCTTAGCTACACACACACACACACACACAGGATGGGCCGCCATACCAATTTTAATGTAGGGCCGCTGTGCCACGTATCGGCCACCGTGCCAATTTTAATGTACGTGCCGATTTGACTATACACTGCTCTGTGCTGTCATGGTGGCTGGTGGCTATCCATGGTGAATGGTGTCTCAGAACTAAAGCTTTACTTCAATAAACTGCCAACCTGTGTGACCATGTGACTTTATCCAGGTCATCCACACACACACACACTGGATGGGCCGCCGTGCCAATTTTAATGTAGGGCCGCTGTGCAACGTATCGGCCGCCGTGCCAATTTTAATGTACGTGCCGATTTGACTATACACTGCTCTGTGCTGTCATGGTGGCTGGTGGCTATCCATGGTGAATGGTGTCTCAGAACTAAAGCTTTACTTCAATAAACTGCCAACCTGTGTGACCATGTGACTTTATCCAGGTCATCCACACACACACACACTGGATGGGCCGCCGTGCCAATTTTAATGTAGGGCCGCTGTGCAACGTATCGGCCGCCGTGCCAATTTT
>NC_140171.1:89154682-89424512 GCF_963971535.1 Notolepis coatsorum | reverse complement strand
GACGAGCACAATCTCTGCTACGCCACCTGACCGCCCAGGAAATCTCATTATTTAATCGTTATTGCTTTTATTAGCGATATCCATTTATTTTTCATCAATCCAGCCTCACGTTATCATTGGGACTGGCTCTGACCTCGAAAAGGACAAATACCGCCCCCTATCGTCTCCCGGATGGTATTGCACCCATTGGATTGGACTCAATGGAAATGCATGGGGGAAAAAAACCCGGATTCCACATTTTACTTCTCACACAATGTAACCCGAGACTACTGCATTCATTGGGGACCCTCAGATTGGCCACACGGCCACGTGACCGCCCTAGCACACGCCCTTATCTGCGCCGCTCTGTGTGTTGTTATGCGGCAGAGAGGACGCGGCAGAGAGTGACCGCGGCCGCGCATGCGCATGAGGCTCCCCCAGGTGCTCTGAGAGGTGCTTGTTGGTTAATGCCTCAATGCCTCGTTGTGCCTCGTTGTTGGTTAATGTTGTTGGTTAATGCCGCATCGCCGCATCACTTAACGCCGCCATATAACTAACTAATACTAATACTAATACTAATATAACTAACTAATTCGCGATGGACCCTGCCGCCAACGTGCAAGCTTTTGTGCCAACGTGCAAGCCAGATATTTGAACATCGTCCCCAAAATGAATGGAAGCGAAATAAAGAGAGCTTATTATTAATCAGTCAGCAGCCTCCAACGGGCGAAATAACGTCACAGCAGTATAGTTTGTTTATACTTCAGAAGTATGATATTTGAACATCGTCCCCAAAATGAATGGAAGCGAAATAAAGAGAGCTTATTATTAATCAGTCAGCAGCCTCCAACGGGCGAAATAACGTCACAGCAGTATAGTTTGTTTATACTTCAGAAGTATGATATTTGAACATCTTCCCCAAAATGAATGGAAGCGAAATAAAGAGAGCTTATTATTAATCAGTCAGCAGCCTCCAACGGGCGAAATAACGTCACAGCAGTATAGTTTGTTTATACTTCAGAAGTATGATATTTGAACATCGTCCCCAAAATGAATGGAAGCGAAATAAAGAGAGCTTATTATTAATCAGTCAGCAGCCTCCAACGGGCGAAATAACATTATACGCGAAATAACATATAACGTTACAATTGTACAGTTTCGAGTTAATCAGTCAGCAGCCTCCACTGATGTTATGACGTTACAAACGGGCGAAATAACATTATACATTATGCTCCGCGAAATAACATTATACACTCTGCTGCCGCGTTCGCTGCGCGCTTCATTCATTTAATTTGGGACCTTGCAGGGACCTCTGCTGCCGCGTTCGTGGCAAAAGGGGGCGGGGGGTCGTGGCCAATCAGAGAAAAGCTGAACACAAGTAGGTTGCCTTTAATATTCACGCGACCAGGTCATAGATAATCGATTTTTCAGCCCGCTTCTATAGCGTGCATAAGTACACATATACTATCAATAATCTAGCGTTTATTTGAAAACTATTCATAAATAGGCGAAAAATAACAACGTGTTTTGTGTATTCCAGTGTATTCCAGTAAAGGGCGATTATCAAAATGGTATAAAACGGAAATGAACCGACATTTGACTGCAAACAAGTCATTGATAAGCGACGGCCATATTAGACACATAATTTAAGCCATAATTTAAGATATGAGCAAATATGAGAATATGCGCTTTTATTGCATTTTAATAACCTACTCAATGTCAGGGAGCGGCACTGCAGATATACCCTAGTCTTGGGATTAGGAAAAGTGCATTACCGGCCAGATCCTGGTAGTGGCGCTGTCTCGAGAATGGAGTACTCCTTGTTTTCAGACCGGATGTTATTTTCTTTCATTCAGGCCTAGTTTTTCTGTTAGCCTGAAGCGAGGGCTTCAGCCGATCGCCTGGAATACTTTTGGCGAATTCAGTATGCAGTAAAGGAATATAGCATCAGCCAATGGACATATCGATCTACCAGATGGCGATCAATAACTGGGAAATCCTTTTTGGGATCCAACCGGCCACAGGTGAGCTATTTCACGTAAATTTCATGCTGATCAGGCCTGGTTATCATAGCCAACCAGCCGATCAGTGTATTAGGCTAGGGCTGGGCGATATAACGATAACGATAAATATCGCGATATATTTTAATAATCGATATCGAATATCGAAAAATTAAAAAAAAATTGTGACCTGCAACATGGCAGTTTTAAAACCAGAGACAGTGGACAGACTTGTCTTTCTTGCCTGCAACTTAAAGTAATGGCTTTGCTTGTCCAAATGACAATACTCTTGTCCATTTATTTTGTTTGCTTTCTAATTTAAAATACAGTTTGAAACAGTCTGTACACAGTAGGCTATGTGTGCTAGCAGAGCTAGACTCCAGTCACGAGTCACGGTGGTTTGTTGTAGCTTGTGTAGGGCTGAAACGCCAATCGATTTAACGTTATTAGCTTAGCGCCCTATAACTAGCTTTGCAGGGATTACCCTAGACCAATCTGGTATATAGTTCATATTCACGACGCTATAAAATGGGAACGTATTGAAATTATTTCTTTATGGCATATTGAAGGGAAGGTTTATACTGTCAATTGACAATGACAATGGACACATAGCAATAATATAAAATATAGATTTAGCTCTACAAACAACCTCACGCACAGTGAAACGTTGTTATGAGAAGCTGGCCTCATAGAGTGCGATTAGACGATCCCAATGGCCGGGAATGTGTTAAGAACTGGTCAATCATAGCCACAGAGTGCATCAGTGAAAATGCTGGAGACATAAAAACAATACAACTTTTTGTGAGCTCAGGACTTCTCCTCCCACTCTGTTCAGTGTCAAATTCCGGAAATGTGGACATATTTCTGTGTGTGGCTGCTTTCTGATTTAAACTACTGGCTGCTTTCTAGGGAAATGTGGACATCTTTGTTCAAACTACTGGCTGCTTTCTAGGGAAATGTGGACAGCTTTGTTCAAACTACTGGCTGCTTTCTAGGGAAATGTGGACAGCTTTGTTCAAACTACTGGCTGCTTTCTAGGGAAATGTGGACAGCTTTGTTCAAACTACTGGCTGCTTTCTAGGGAAATGTGGACAGCTTTGTTCAAACTACTGGCTGCTTTCTAGGGAAATGTGGACAGCTTTGTTCAAACTACTGGCTGCTTTCTAATTGTTTTTAAGCCGTTCTATTTTTTGTGTTAGGTGGTGTGATCGGAAATTACCTGCAACATTGATTTGGGATGAGGGAGCTCCTCCCCTTGGTATATTTTCATGTATGCCTAGAACAAAACAAACAAACAAAAATAAATAAACAAACAAACAAACAAATTCAAAAGGGATACCGTTTCCATAACAACAACGAACATGAAACAACAGGAAGGAAGACCGGTTCTAAACTGTGGATATCAAACGGGGAAGGTAATGACGGTTCTGAAAAGTAATTCAGAACTATTTTATTGCACTGCACTATTGCATAATTTTATTATATTGCACTGCACTATTTTACTCTGTCTATTCTACTCTTTTTATTATTGTCTATTTTAAAACTACCATAGAATCAAACCATAAACAAGGTGGCCTATTGGGATGTTAGATCCTAATGTGAAAAACTGTGATTTTATAGGTCTGCACTTTATGTGCTCATTTTGTGCGTGTCTTTTTTCTGCTATGAAGCACTTTGAGCTGCAATTCTTGTATGAAAGGTGCTATACAAATAAAGTTATTATTCGTATTATTCTGTATGACGGCTGCATAGACTACAATGGACCCAATCATCAACTACAAGTACATGGAACCTTTTAAATAGATAATTTATTATTAAAATGAAAATCATGTACAAGGTTTGAATAATAGACTTGAATTAATAGCCTTGTCCTCCATCAGATCTGCCCTCTCCGATTACTCAAAAACTACCTTTACACACCAGCACTTGGGTCCTCCTGATCTGATGTTTGTGTGTTTCTATGTATTGATCTCCTTTCTTAATTTACAGACTTTGGCTTCGTTCAGCACTATGGGCAGTGTTCATTTAGTCAACGAAAATTATGACTAAATATGGTCGTCAACGAAGCTTTTTCCCCTGACGACAACGAGACGAGATGTCACGTTAATGTAGATCGTGTGACTAAATAATTAATGCAATGTCGTTGACTACAAATTACGTCACAAAATATAGTTTACAAAATTAAATCTTGCTGAAATCTCTCTTCATTTTAAGATGAGACAAAATAATTATAACCTTTAATTCATGTTATTATTAGAGCTGCATTTCAGTTTCCTGTGTGCAGCGCAAGCGCATTGATTCATTTCCTCACTCGTTATTTTGTTCTTAGCCAGCATTCTAGATAGCAGTAATTTACTGCACACGGCATGGGTTTAATGAAACAATGGCAGGGCAACAGAGTCTCGGTGGTATTGTATGCAGTGGGCTTGGACTTGGCAGAATATATTGTTGAAAGTTAAAGACAAGGAGGAGACTAGTTTGAAACTGCTACGTTACGGTTAGCTGTCAAATAATCTCTAATTCATTCTCGCATTACCTTTACTTCTCACGCTGGACACTAATGCAGGAAACAATCCCACTGCTGCCACCAATGTAACCGAGGAATAGTCTGCCTATACTTTCAAACTATATTGATATGGAGAATTGATATCTGATCATCAACATAACGGTTTTCTTCCTCTTTCCACTCCACAACATAACGGACCTGTCACAGGCGCGCGCCCTGCAACTCCACCTAATAACGTCAGCATCAATAATAACATAGAACACATTAAATAGCTTACATAAGTCTAACCAGCTAGCACTAACATTAGCTTGTTTTTGTTTAGAAAAAGCTCCCGCCAATTTATGAGGCTGTAACTGAGTGGCAAGACTAAACAAAAGACTAAATCGAAACTAAACGAAAAAGACTAAAATGCTCAGACCTGTAGTTGACTAAATAAAAAATAGATGAAGGTGACTAAATATGATGAAAACGAAAAAGAGCATTTGACATAATTATGACTAAAACAAAAATGTTAAATAGCTGACGAAATTAACACAGACTATGGGTCAACTATTGGCATTTATAAACGTGCTTCATGAATACGTTTGATTTGGCTACAATATTGACCTTGGCATTTAATTCCTCTCATCACAATTGGCGATTATATATATATATATATATATATATATATATATATATATATATATATATATATATATATATATATATATATAATAAAAAAAAGGTTCATGACAAATTATATAAACATGAGTACACGACTAAAACAATTAATGGAACAGGAGAGATGAGCTGGTTTTCCTCTTTTAAACAGTTAGTGATTATAGTGTGTGATTCGATACCAATTTAAAAGGAACATGCCAACATTTTGGGAAATTAGCTAGTTTCCCAAAATGTTGGCGTGTTCCTTTAAGATTTAATAAATGTGATTTGATGCAAATATTAAAATAAAAAGATAACTGACTTTGAAATACTGTACAAGGTCTCGGCAGGTGATTTTAATATGAAAATATACCGTAATTTTCGGACTATAAAATCCGCCCATTTTTCGACCCTGCGGCTTATATAACTGTGTGGCTAATCTATGGATTTTTACAGCTAACGGCCACTAGGGGACCTCCTAAATCTATGGATTTTACAGGTTACAGTCCACCACCTTTAACTCTCACTCGCTCTTCTCTCACAGGCACACAGCTGCTGCAAGTTAATAAATGGGAGCTTCCTCAAACAGCTTTCCCGACAATCCCCTCTGTGCACGAACCCTTACATATGGTAATTAAACATTAAAACACCTGCGGCTTATAGTCCAGTGCGGCTTATATATGTACACATCATTCAATTTAGCTGCTGCGGCTTATATTCAGGTGCGGCTTATAGTGCGAAAAGTACGGTAACTGACTTTGAAATACTGTACAAGGTCTCGGCAGGTGATTTTGGCTCCACCAATCTCTTTCTCCACCAGGTTCTCAGGAGAGAGCAGCATGGGCACCAGCTCCACCAGCTCCTTCTGGAAGTCAGCATCAATATCTAGGACAGAGAGGATGAGCTCTTCAGTCTACTGTGGTGCTCTGAGCAGAGAGGACAGCTCTTCAGTCTACTGTGGTGCTCTGAGCAGAGAGGACAGCTCTTCAGTCTACTGTGGTGCTCTGAGCAGAGAGGACAGCGCTTCAGTCTATGGTGGTGCTCTGAGCAGAGCCATTTCAATCCAGACTAGAACTAGTTTGTGGTTTTCACATCAGATTGATGTGCCTTTAGCATACACAAGTTGTTTCCAATAGAAAATGCTAGCGTTTACGTTAGGTAATCCACAATTCGAAACAGAAACTCTTGACTGCCCAACCAGAAGTCTAGCATGGCTAACAAATGCAAATATATTGTAGTCTGCCCCGTTGTTCTGACCAGGATTTACGTTCCTTTCTGCTCCAGTGATGCAGACTGCGCACAGAGTCTGATGCATACAGCTAGGGCTGTCTTAAATACTTCAAAGCTTCGTTCGATGGGCATGGGATTTGAATATGAAAATAAAATTTGATTATATAAAAAAAAAAAAAAATAATAATATTTTTTGTGCAAAATCAACTCTGCCTCTCTTTGTTAACTACAACAAGCAATGCTTTGTTATTTAAGATGAGGTCGGATTCGGCACTGACAGATTTGTGTTCATTGTGCTGCCTTTATAAAGCCTCAAATGACGGCTTACAATATTTCATGAAAGCAAAGTGTTTTGTTTGTCTAAGATTTTAAAAGGTTTAAACTTTACAGCACTGACAAAGTTGAACAAAGTGCTGTACCACAACATTAATTTAATCGATTCAATTAAAATCGATGTCAATTAAAATCGAATCTCGGCCCCGATGCTTCGAATTCCAATATGTTTCCCAAAGGTCAGCCCTACATACAGCGAACGGGTATATTGGGTACAGTTGAAAAAAAAGACGCTGGTGCCCAGAAGAAAAAAACGCTATATGGACACAAGCCCAAAAAAACGACCCAGTGGTTTTCATGAGCGTTAAAGACGCTTGCTGCATAATCGCAACGTCCTGAGTTCAAATCCGGCCCAGGCCTCGTGAATATTTTAGGCAACCAACTTGTGTTTAGCGTTTCTCTGATTGGCCACTACGCCCATGTGACCGCGGCAGCACGAGAGAGCTGCAGTGCGGAAATAGGCTGTCTATTGCCTCACGCTGCAGCGCGGAAATAGGCTGTCTATTGCCATTCTCTAAGACAAACTCTAACCTTAACCAGCTCCTTAACAGCGCCTAAACTTAACCCTTCTAACCTTAACCAACTCCGAAACAATGCCTAACCTTAACCTTAACCAACTCCGAAACAATGCCTAACCTTAACCAACTCCGAAAGAATATTGCCATTCTCTAAGACAAACTCTAACCATAACCAGCTCCTTAACAGCGCCTAAACTTAACCCTTCTAACCTTAACCAACTCCGAAACAATGTCTAACCTTAACCAACTCCGAAACAATGCTTAAAGTTAACATGCCTAAACTTAACCGGCGAAAGAATGCACGTTAAAAACAAAAAAACAAAAAAAATAAATTGAAGGGAATCGAACTTGTCACCAACGGACCGCAGAATCCACAGCAAGGCAGCACTACCAGTTGAGCTAGTTCTCGATGTTAAAAAAGGGGGGATTACGGCTACATAATGCTGCCGCGACAGAGCTCCGCGGCAGAGCTCTGCTCTGCTGCTGCCGCGTCGCCGCGGGGGCGTGGCTAGACGCAAGTTGGGCGTGGCTAGACACAAGTTGGTTGCCTTTAATATTTAGGCGCCCAGGCCATGTGTTACATGTCCTCCCCCATCTCTTCTCCCGATTTCTCTCTCTGACTGTCCCCATCAATAAAGCACAAAATGCCCCCAATTTGAAAATGTTAGAATCGATTATAATAGAAATGAATAAAAAAATAAATAATTAAAAGTCTTTTTTTTTAATGTTTTAAATTTTTTATTGACCTATAGTCCATTCATTTTCAAGTCAGCCACATTTGTGTATTAAAAATGTATCTAATCTAAATGAATTGTGGTCAAATGAAGAGATTTCATGATGCATTGAATCGTTGCCTGAAGAATCGTAATCGAATTTAATCGTTGTGAGGTCGTATCGTTACACCCCTAGTAGCGACAGACAGATAAGTAGCGACAGACAGACAGACAAGTAGCGACAGGGGGCGGCTGAGTGGTGCAGCTGGCAAGGCGCTTGCCACTAACGCAGGAGATGCTGGTATTGAGCCCAGCTCTCGGCGTTGCTACCGGCTTGGCTAGAGGGTGGGAAAGCCGGTGGGTGGGGATTGGACGTTTGTGGACAGCGACTCCTACAGGTCGGTTGGGTGACGCCGGTGCGGTGGAAACAGGAAGTATTGGGGGCAGCGTGAGCCTCCCACGCGTTACTCCTCGCCACGGAGAGTTTAAGCTGCTGCGGTGAAAAGATGAGACAGGCTGCCTCCTCGTGTACCGGAGGGGACACGTGATGCAAGGCTTCTATCCTCACTACAGCCGACCAGTGGGAGGCATAGTCTAGCAACGTTCAAGATAGGGGAGGGAAGAATTGGAAATACAAAATTGGGATGGGAGAAAAATAGAAAATGGGGAGAAAAAGTGGATAAAAAAAATAGAAGTAGCGACAGACAGACAGACAAGTAGCGACAGACAGACAAGTAGCGACAGACAGATAAGTAGCGACAGACAGACAGACAAGTAGCGACAGACAGACAGACAAGTAGCGACAGACAGACAAGTAGCGACAGACAGAAAGATAAGTAGCGACAGACAGACAAGTAGCGACAGACAGACAAGTAGCGACAGACAGATAAGTAGCGACAGACAGACATAAGTAGCGACAGACAGATAAGTAGCGACAGACAGACAAGTAGCGACAGACAGACAAGTAGCGACAGACAGATAAGTAGCGACAGACAGACATAAGTAGCGACAGACAGATAAGTAGCGACAGACAGACAAGTAGCGACAGACAGACAAGTAGCGACAGACAGACAGATAAGTAGCGACAGACAGACAGATAAGTAGCGACAGACAGACAAGTAGCGACAGACAGACAAGTAGCGACAGACAAGTAGCAACAGACAGACAAGTAGCGACAGACAGACAAGTAGCGACAGACAGATAAGTAGCGACAGACGGATAAGTAGCGACGGACGGACGGACGGACAGACAAGACAGACAGACACAGACAGACACTCACCCGTTAGTCTGCCGTCAAAGTGGGGGTTGGTGGCCACCTTCAGGCCCGGGTGCGGCAGCAGGAAGCAGCCGATCTTGGAGAAGCAGGAGTGGATGTGTTTCCTGACATTCTGCAGCTCCTCGTGTTGGTTGTGTTTCACCTGCACATACAGACACATAACTAACACCTCCTCTTGAGATACAGAACACTAACACCTCCTCCTGAGACCATACAGAACACTAACACCTCCTCCTGATACAGATCACTAACACCTCCTCCTGAGACCATAGAGAACACCTCATCCTGACATCATACAGACAGACCATTAACACCTCCTCCTGAGATACAGAACACTAACACCTCCTCCTGATACAGAACACTAACACCTCCTCCTGATACAGATCACTAACACCTCCTCCTGAGATACAGAACACTAACACCTCCTCCTGATACAGAACACTAACACTTCCTCTTGATACAGATCACTAACACCTCCTCCTGAGATACAGAACACTAACACCTCCTCCTGACGTCATAAACGGGCATAATGACAGATGACACTACATGAGATCACAGAATATCAACACCTCCTCCTGACAGAACACAGATCACTAACACATCCTGACATCATACAGACACAGATCACCAACACCTCCTCCTGACATCATACAGAACACAGATCACTAACACATCCTGACATCATACAGACACAGATCACCAACACCTCCTCCTGACATCATACAGAACACAGATCACTAACACCTCCTCCTGACATCATACAGACACAGATCACTAACACCTCCTGACATCATACAGAACACAGATCACTAACACCTCCTGACATCATACAGAACACAGATCACTAACACCTCCTGACATCATACAGACACAGATCACCAACACCTCCTGCCATCATACAGACACAGATCACCAACACCTCCTGGCATCATACAGACACAGATCACTAACACCTCCTGACATCATACAGAACACAGATCACTAACACATCCTGACATCATACAGACACAGATCACCAACACCTCCTGACATCATACAGACACAGATCACTAACACCTCCTCCTGACATCATACAGAACACAGATCACTAACACATCCTGACATCATACAGACACAGATCACCAACACCTCCTCCTGACATCATACAGAACACAGATCACTAACACATACTGACATCATACAGACACAGATCACCAACACCTCCTGACATCATACAGACACAGATCACTAACACCTCCTCCTGACATCATACATAACACAGATCACTAACACCTCCTGACATCATACAGAACACAGATCACTAACACCTCCTCCTGACATCATACAGAACACAGATCACTAACACCTCCTGACATCATACAGAACACAGATCACTAACACCTCCTCCTGACATCATACAGAACACAGATCACTAACACCTCCTGACATCATACAGACACAGATCACCAACACCTCCTGCCATCATACAGACACAGATCACTAACACCTCCTGACATCATACAGACACAGATCACTAACACCTCCTGACATCATACAGAACACAGATCACTAACACCTCCTGACATCATACAGACACAGATCACTAACACCTCCTGACATCATACAGAACACAGATCACTAACACCTCCTCCTGACATCATACAGAACACAGATCACTAACACCTCCTGACATCATACAGACACAGATCACTAACACCTCCGGACATCATACAGACACAGATCACTAACACATCCTGACATCATACAGACACAGATCACTAACACCTCCTGACATCATACAGACACAGATCACCAACACAATGAATGAACATGCATAGCAACTCATGGCTCAACAGAATGATCAAGCATCAGTACCTGTAAGCGTTTCAGCAGGAAGTTCATGCCTCCTGCCAAGCCGTAGGGATGTTCGTACGGGTAACTCCAGTCTCTTATGAGAAACAGTAGTGACTGTTCAGGAGAACAAAAATACAGATAATATATTCATTAAAGAGTTATACAAAGATGATTTTATAAACGGGCATAATGACAGATGACACTAATGAGATGCCCAGATAAAGATGATTTAACACCACATGAGATGCCCAGATAAAGAGGATTTAACACTACATGAAATGCCCAGATAGAGGATTTAACCAGTGGCGGCCGGCCGATAGGGGCGCTAGAGCGCTGCCCTCCCTGGTTAAAAGAAGAAGGAGATTTCTTTTTTTTTTGGGCCCTATAAATAAAATAAACATGTTTAAAATGAATAATATTTACTCATTTTAAGTATGTTTGTGTTTCCAATGCACAATATAACGTTAATATATCAAATATAAATAATTGTTTTCATTAACAGGAAGTGACTCCTTTCCGTAGCCGCATTTCTCTCGGGCTAGACGCAATAGGTGTCTATTCTTTCCGTAGCCGCATTTCTCTCGGGCTAGACGCAATAGCGCCTTACAGTGGGCGTGCACTGGTTTCATCGCTGTATCCGTCGCAGCCAATCAGTGCGTAACACGCTGTACGTTGAAATATGATGTATTGTGATGGAAGCCGGGCGCTTTTTCAAGCGATCTATTATCATCTAAGCCAGTGGTTCTCAACTGGTCTAGCCTCGGGACCCAACATTTTCTGTAGTCATAAAGTCGCGACCCAAATTTTTTAACCACTATGATTTATTTCCAAATTTTTTTTGCAGTAATACATAATCTTTCATGCACTGTTAAAAACATGAAATAAACACAAAAAAGTGCAACAAAAGTGCAACTAGGGCTAAAAACCCAATGAAATAAAATAATAATAAATTATGCTTCTTAGCAGATTTATTAGCTTAACATAACAAACCTAAGTTTGGGGGAACTAATGGGATAACTGGGGTTGCAACAAAAGTGCAACTAAGGCTAAAAACCCAATGAAATAAAATAATAATAATAATAAATAATTATGCTTCTTAGCAGACTTCTTAGCTTAACATAACAGACCTACAGTAAGTTTGGGGGAACTAACATCCCAGGGAACGAATGGGATAACTGGGGATATTGTTTTCTCCTAACAAGAGTCTCAAAGTCTGAGGTGATGGTAGACAAAGCAACTCTGAGGTCATGCTCAATGTCCAATCTTTTCCTCTGCTTTGTCTTCAGCTGGACCAGAGCTGAGAAGCCACTTTCACAAAGATAGGTAGTGCAAAAAAAAAAAATAGTAAAAAACACACACACATCCACGACCCACTCAAAATGGCCCCGCGACCCAGTTTTGGGTCGCGACCCACCAGTTGAGAAACACTGATCTAAGCAAGCAGCGTCTATACTTTCTGTAGCCGCATTTCTCTGAGACGCTCTCTCTGATTGGCCGACGTCAGTTTCTGGTTAGGCTTAGTTACTCTTCGAAGTTGGTTAAGGTTAGAGTTTGTCTTAGAGCAGGGCGATAGAACGCCAGGTAGTTTGCAGGCTGTTCGATGCTGTTGTGTTGTGATGCAGTCACTCTGGACAGTGGATATACATCGACAACAACAGTCTGGGACAGTGGACATATACACTTTATCAAGCCCACGTTTCAACTAAACCTCTCTCTCTCTCTCGCTCTCGCTCTCTCTCTCTCTCTCTCTCTCTCTCGCTCTCTCAACACAGCGTGTTAATTTCGCTGTGGGTATTGCATAATGGATGAATGAATGAATGGTAACTTGTTTAAAATGACAAGATATATATATGTGTTCATTATTGGATTGATGATCATACGTGTACTAGTGTAGTATGAATTAACTTGACTTAACGTTGGTAACGTTATGAGTCAGTATTCGCTTGGTCAGCTTGGTCAGCTGCCCGCACCCACCCAAATGTAGTTCACACCGGCCGCCACTGGATTTTTTTTTTTTATAACTTTGACCAGTCAGCTGGTTCTTTTAGCGTTTATCGGTTTTTTTCTGGTCAAGCATGACCGACAGAAACAGGTTGAATGGGGTATAGATCGGGGGAAAGACACTGAGAAAATACGGCGAGTCCGGGAGTCGAACTCGTGTACCCCAGATCCGTGACGCGCACGGTTGTCCCCGACGCCGAAATAGCGTCCGAGGTACGCGGTGAGCTACTGGAGCTCCCCTGGCCGCCACTGGATTTAACACTACATGAGATGTGCAGATAAAAATGATTTAACACTACATGAGATGCCCAGATAAAAAAGGATTTAACACTACATGAGATGCCCAGATAAAAAGGATTTAACACTACATGAGATGCCCAGGTGAAAAGGATTTAACACATAAGATGCCGAGATTTACCAACTGTTTTGCCTGTTTTATTGCAACACTACTATCACCGACATCTAAGAAGGGAGATCCCCCCTTGAATGGACCTTCTAAGGGTTCTCTCCTCCACATTGCCTGTAGTGAATTTTTTCCTATTGCTAGGTTTTAGTGAGTTTTTCCTTACCTTCCCGTGGGGTATGTATGGGAGTGTTGCATTTATTTTATTTATTTGACTTGGACTTTTTGTTTTGTTCTTGAATTATTGTGATGTTTCTTCTTGACTTGTTTAAAGAAGACGTGTCCCGCCCATGGGGACATTAACGTGTGTTGTCGGGCCTTATAAATAAATTAGATTTGATTTGATTTAACACTACATGAGATGCCCAGATAAAAATGATTTAACACCTGCACATGAGATGCACAGATAAAAAGGATTTAACACTACATGAGATGCCCAGATAAAGAGGACTTAGATCTCATCCACATGAGATGCCCGAGAATAAATGTGACTCATTTTCAGTTACAAGTCACGGCTCACAAACCGTGACTTTTGGCCATTCAGGGCGTTTTTTATGAAAAAATTTCAGGGCGTTCATGATCTTACTGGTCTATTCAGAATAGAAATATCACTTTTTAAAGTATTAATTAACCTGTATAATTCGGAAGGCAAATTTGGCAACATTTATAGAAAAAAGTAAATACTGTATTTAAATAGTAAATAATAGAAAGTAGTCATTTAATTCTCCTCTTTCCAAAAGCATAACAATCAGAATGTGACTGAAAATAATATAACAAATAATAATAAGAGTTTGAGATTGAAAATGTTATTGAAAAGCACTTAGAAACTGTATAGTACCTGAAAGGGTTTCTCGTAGATTTCTTCCATGGCTAACCGACCATATTCAGTAAAGAGCTGAAAGAAGCAGGCGAGTAAACGACCTTGAGTTAAGTCAAAAGAGCTCAAGAGATGTCCTCTGCTGGCTTAAAGCACCTGGCAAGGTCCATCCCTGATTGGCTCTTAAAAGCCGCTGTAAGTGGTATTTTGACTTAAAATATGTGGTCTCCGTTTTTTACATTCTGACAGCCATCACTGATATAGATTGGTCAGTAACATTCCCAGTTCCTCCCATTCCCACTTTATCCAATCAGAGAGAAAAATCCACATAGCAAACATGGGTCTGACAAAAATATGAAATAAGAACTAGTTTTAAGCAAATATGTGCTTGAAACAAGTCAAATAATCTGCCAGTGCAGTAAGAAAATCTGGCTTGGTAACATTTCTGGAATAAGTAAAAATAACTAGGGATCGATCTCATGATTGGATAAAGTGGGAAGGAATATCAGAAAATTTATTTTCCGTTTACTGCAGAGTGGAGGGATTGGGAGACCCATGTTACTGACCAGACACTGTCTGTTAGCCTCAAACTTCATTGCTAACTACATTCAATCTAATTCAAACCTTTATTTATTCTCGAAAAGGACAATTGAGGTCACCCTCATTTTCAATGTTGTCGAGACTTACATTTCAATGCATATTCTTTATAATATAATTATAATAACTCTATCTATATATAGCACCCTTCACACATGGACCGCTGCCCAAAGTGCTTCACAGCAAGTAGCATAAAATTAACATAGGCATAAAATCAGCATACAGTAGAGTAGACAGAATAAAAACAATGTATAAAATGCAGACATAAGAATAGGTAGAAAAGACAATAAAAATAGTGCAATGTAGAACGTGCAGACATAAGAATAGGCATAAGATAAGTACAATAAGTACAGTGTTATTCGAAGGCATGTGAACCCCCCCCCCCCGAACAGCCAGTCCACAATATTAGCAAGCAACCAAGCAGCAAACTGCACATTGCAGACAGGGCTTTTATGCAGTGAAACATGACATGAGGCTTCAACATCGCCATCGATCAGTTGAGTGGAAGACGTTTTATTTTCTTTGACCAGACGTGCTGCAGTCACATGTGTAAGTAACGTTATATTATTCGGTCGGAGGTGTTCGTGTGTGGAGATGGTCAGCGTAGGAGATAATTTTAAACTTTTTTACAGAGATGCTTGTTTGTTATGACTCAATAATACAGGTGCATCTCAATAAATTAGAATATCGAGGAAAAGTGAATTCATTTCAGTAATTCAATCATATATTATATAGATTCATTACACACAGAATTAAATATTTCAAGCCTTTATTTCTTAGAATTTTGATGATTATGGCTTACAGTTAACGGAAACCCAAAATTCTGTGTATCTGAGATCTGAGTATTTGAATATTACATAAGACCAATACAAACAATATATATATATATATTACAGAAATGTCGGCCTACTGAAAAGTATATGCACTCAATACTTGGTCGGGGTCCTTTTGCATCAATCAATGCGGCGTGGCATGGAGGCAACCAATATTTCCTCAATATTCAAATTTATTGAGATGCACCTGTATATAATTTGTCATGCATCTCTGTTAGTCTCTACACTGTGAAGGCTACATTGTGGGTGAATGTAGACCTACAGGTGTGTGCTGACTTCCAGGCTAGTGTTGTGTGTGGGTAACTACTAGCTAATGTTAGGTGTTGGGTGTGTTTTGTTAACAGCGTTTTTGCTCTTTTTTTACATACAAATTTAATAAATAACAATTTAAAATAGATATAATATTTTTTTTATATTGTGATTATAACCAAATCATGAGTCGAGTGTATGGAGACACGCCCTACAGACTAAGATTACAGTTGATAAGTTTCAATGTTGGTCAAAGAAGGTCAAAAGACCTTCATCAAAGCAATACACACACCTGGAGATGTTGAAGGTCATCCTCTTGGACATTCTGAGACAGATTGTAAACCTGGGTGTAGGGGAAACATTTTAATCAGATCAATTAATGTTGATTAATCTTGACAGAGTAATGAAAGGTTGCAGTCAGGGACCGAAACTAAAGCCCGCCGCCCGCCAGGGGCGGTCTGTTTTTACCTTTGGCGCATGACACTAGGGCTGCCCGCCGTGTGGCGTGTAGACGTGTAGTTCATAACGATACTCTTGTGCGAGTACAGATTATAGCCGCTCGTCTTTTTTTTCTCCGCCGCGAGATCGTTAAAAAACTACAAGTCCCACATTGCACTCAAGTCAACGGTCCAATCACAGTAGAGTGACGTGACTGGTTTCATGAGAAAAAAAAGCAAATGACCAATCGGAAGCTCCCATTTGGCTTGTTTACTTCCGTCTGCTCTAGTCTATATCGGACCTCCACGAGCTAACGTTACTGTTTAAACAATGACCCAGTCAACTATTCACTTTTAGTTTAATACATGACGAGGCATTGTCTAACGGTATCTAGCTGGCTAGCTACTGATGGCTGCTGATATCAACAAATACTCCAGCAATAGTCTACTCGAGTGCATAATACCTCCGTTCCCTCGTTAGCTAGCTTAGCTAGCTCACGTTAGATGATCCATCTGTCCCAGTAAACTAAATTGTCTTAACGTTATCTACCGGGCTAGCAGTAGCTACAGATAGCTCCTGATATCAATGTCTTATAACATTGATTGAATGCGTATTCTAGCTGAGGGCATGTTGAATGTGATTTGACAAAAGAACGGTAACGTTATAAATAGGGTCCAGCTGCATCGCCGGAGAATCCTTGCATGCTGAATGTAGGGTCTAGCTGAATATAGGGTCTAGCTGCAGGGCCGGAGAATCCTTGCTGGAGCTGGAGGCTACTCAAGTATACACACAGACAGTGGAGCTGTTTGCAGATAGCAAGCATTTTGACTTATTGCGTGGTGGCGATGTCTCGCAGATAATACAACTACAAGTATGATTATATAATATATATTTTATTTATAAAAAAAAAATGTATATAAAATATATATATATTTTTTTTTAATCAAAAAAATGTTGGCAGGTAAGAAATATGCTTGGCGGGTAGACTCTTCCCATCTACCCGCCACTGGCCGGTGAGTCAAAAAGTTAATTTCGCTCCCTGGTTGCAGTATTAAAGGAGACATGCATTGCTATTCCTTTCACTATTTGGACAACTTTAGACAATTCCTGTGAGTCTATGGAACACATTGTTTTATATTTTTAATCAAGTAACGGTACTCAAAAGCAAAAAATTTCGACTTCAAGATTTCAAGCTGTTTTGGCTGGGCTCCGCCCATAAGCGATTTGAGTGACAGTCACCCACAGTCTGCGACTGGCAGACAGAGAGAGAGATAGAGAGGGAGAGAGAGAGAGAGAGAGAGGGAGAGAGAGAGAGAGGGAGAGAGAGAGAGGGACACGGAGCATTTACACACAACATGGGAGTCAAGGATATTTTGACAGTGATATGAGAGTGCTCCCAGGGAGAAGATCCACACCAGCCCTGTGCGCCGGTCCAGGTTGTGTGTGTGTAAATGCGTGTGTGCTTCCCCGCACGCCGGTCCAGGTTGTGTGTGTGTAAATGTGTGTGTGCTTCCCCGCTCGCCGGTCCAGGTTGTGTGTGTGTAAATGCGTGTGCTTCCCCGCGCGCCGGTCCAGGTTGTGTGTGTGTAAATGCGTGCGTTTGTTTCCCAGACAGAAGTTCCTGTCCCTCTCTATCCCTCTCTCTCTCCCTCTATATCTCTCTCTCCCTCTCTCTCGCTCGTTCTCTGCCTCTCTCTGTCCAAACCCTCTTGAGGAAGTGTCGGATTACTTTGACTGTAATGGCTTGAACACAAGTTTTCAACATGCTTACAAACCTAATCATTCAACTTGTTCTGCCCTTACAGTAATGACAGATGACTGGCTCAAGGAAATTGATAACTCAAAGATGACTGGTGCAGTATTACTTGATTTTAGTGCTGCATTCGATGTCATAGACCATGATCTGCTCATCGGTAAACTAGAATGCTATGGGTTTTGTCCAACAGCCATCATATTTATGAAGAGTTATCTCACAAGTAGGACACAAAGGGTGTATTACACTGGCAGCTGGTCTCACTCTAAGGTCTTAGACTGCGGGGTCCCGCAAGGGAGCTGCCTTGGACCACTCCTATACGCCATCTTCACAAACGACTTACCATCAGTTCTGTGTAAAGGAACTGTACAAATGTATGCTGATGATTCCACATTGTACTATGCTGCAAAAACTGTCAGTGAACTGGACAATGTTTTATCAGCTGAGTTAAATATGGTGTTTGATTGGATAAAACGGAATAAGTTGGTACTAAACATCTCAAAAACCAAATCAATTATCTTGGGTTCGAGTCATAAATTGTCATCAATACCAAAAATGAGTTTGAACGTGTCTGACGAACCCATAGAACAGGTAAATAAAGTAAAATTACTGGGCATAATAATTGATAGCCAGCTGTCATGGGCAGAACACATTGATACCATAGTGAAGAAGATGGGGAGTGGTATCTCCATGGTGAGGCAATGTCTTTCTTATGTCCCTACATATATTGTGGGACAGGTGGCGAAATCTTAAATTTTATGTCACCTAGATTATTGTGCACCAGTATGGTCCTCTGCATCCAAAGGTCAACTAAAGAAATTGCAAACTGCCCAGAACAGAGCTGCAAGGTTAGTTTTACATTGTTCCATGAGAACAAACACCATCACTATGCACCGGCAACTCTCATGGTTAACGGTAGAGAATAGGCTGGTTTTCAACACAGTTACATTTTTCAGGAACACTGTCTTTTCGTCTCAACCTGTTTTCTTATACAAACAAATTGTCAAATGCAGTCAGGTTCATTATTATTTTACTAGGTCAGCTGATGATGGACAGATTATGTTACCACGTCCAAAATCAAATGCTTTAAAGAGGACTGTTGTTTATCGTGCCATCAATCATTGGAATAACTGCCCACTGAACATAAGTAAATTGAATAGTAAAGTGTCTTTCAAATACCACCTGAGAATGCACTACTTAAATATGTGAGCAAAATATTCTGATGTTGATAATGATGTCTACAATGTTTTACTGTTTTTAGACAATGTTACAATGTTTTTAGATAATGATGTCTACAATGTTTTACTGTTTTTAGATTATCATTGTTAATTGTGATTGTCATATGTATCTCATGTTGTTATGTTTTGTGTTTTCTGTTGTCTTTCTATGTGGACCCCAGGAAGACTAGCTCGCCACTTAGGTGACAGCTAATGGGGATCCTTTTAAACAATAAACAACAACAATAAACACATTGTGCGCCAAAAACGAGTATACTCGTTATTGCCCGCCATGCGTTGTGCGCCAAAAACTCGTTTTTGGGATAAATATTACATTTTTCCGCCATTGCATTCATAATTCATCCAGCCTCCCTCCGGGACTGCAGCTGGACCCTGTTCTGATATTGAAACGCCTCAATACCGCCGCCTGGTGGATGTCGGGCGAGTTACACTTGATTTGATTTGAATCTTTATTTCGAACATGCAATAAATACAAACAAACAATAACAAAAAGCAAAACAACTCAATCTGCATGTTCGAAAAGGAGTAGGAAGAAGTATACACTTATTTAATCCTACCCCTTTTCTTTAATCCTACCCCTTTTCCACTCCAAGCCAAACCGGAAGTGGCGCTCGGTGCATCTGGGAGAATCCTCCGGTAGTAATATCTTGTAACGTGGATCAAGAGACACAATCGAGTGCATTGGGATTGCTTTCTAAACGCAATAATCAATATGATTTCGGCGTTTATTGCGTCATACAAACAGGAAATGGATCTAGCAGATCGACGTCAAATAATTGGAATACTTTTCCTCCAGTCTCATCGGCGAACGGTAAGAGGAATCTAACGTTATTTTCAGCCCAATTATTTATTTCACAGCAATCCATCTGATCAACGTATCAACCCATAGTAAAAAAAGACGCTACTGGAATTAATCAATCAAGGAATTATAAATGACCTCCCCCCCCCCCCTTTCCTTCACGCATGATGAAGCATAATGTATACCGATCATATACATTTGAATTTTTTAATATAGCGTGTATAGGAAAGAAACGCCAATCGATAATCTATCATATGCGTCAGGGCCTATAACTCGCGTTTTAGGAATTACTGCAGAAAACCTTAAAAACATACTTATATTCACGACGGTATTAACACGACAATGTATGATGAAAAAATATAACGTTCCCACATCCGGAATGATAGATACCCGATGTTGAATGGGCCATAGTAATGTCGATATAGCTCTAATATTTTAAAAGTTATAGCCCTGCAAAGAAGGTAAACATCTCCATAGGGTTACAGCACTGGCAGATTGGGCCAAAGGATGGGTACAATGCATGGCGGACAATGTGTTAAAGATCTCTCCACTCAAACATTTGCTTTTCTATGGTTAGTTCTAAGGATGCCCCGATCACGTTTTTTGCCACCGATACGATCACCGATCGTCTATGAGCCATATCTCATCTCGTCTATGAGCCATATGAGAAGAGCGCTATATAAATCCAATCCATTATTATTATTATTATTATATCGGCCGATACCGATCGTTTTTGGTTTTATTAAAAAAAAATATATATATATATATTTTTTAAATAAAATATATAAATATAATTATACTTGTAGTTGTATTATCTGCGAGACATCGCCACCACGCAACAAGTCAAAATGCTCGCTATCTGCAAACAGCTCCACTGTCTGTGTATACTCTGCTTTGGTCAAATCACATTCAGCATTGCCATCTTCGCAGTGTTGTTATGAAGCATGATAGCTAATTAGCCAATGTTCAGCTGCAAAAACGAATAATGTCAATTATGTTATAAGACATTGATATCAGGAGCTATCTGTAGCTACTGCTAGCCGGCTAGATGACGTTAGACAATGCATCATGTATTAAAATAAAGTGAACTATTTAGTTTACTGGGTCATTTCGTTAAAACAGTGAGCTAACGTTAGCTACCTAGCTAACGGAGGTCTCATGCTGGCCGGTCGATCGGCACGGGGCATCCCTATCATTCTTAAACTGAAATGCGCATTTGTTGATATCAGGAGCTATCAGTAGCTAGCCAGTTAGACAATGCATCATGTATTAAACTAAAGTGAATAGTTGACCGTGTAGTTTTGTTTAAACAGTAACGTTAGCTCACGAGCAATAGCTAGTTAGCCAACGCTAGCCAGCACTTGCGAAAACAAATGCCAAACTGATGATATCAAGATACAAGAGTTTTATTTGTCACGGCATACAGGTATACAGTGAAATGCGGGGGGTCTCGCCCGCAACGTTGTGCATAATACAAGTAATAATAATAAGAGTCCAACCAATAGAGCGACAATACAATAAACAAGTAAACAAAGTAGGCATATCGGTATCTGTACATGAGCTATTTACAGAGCATGGTAGGACATGCTAGGTCCTGTGGCAGTGCAGTACACTGTTAGCTACGGATGAGGCATTGGGTCTTTATGTACACTGCTATACAATGCTATATTATACAATCTCAAGCTATACTATTCTTATCAGACGTTGATATCAGGAGCTATCAGTAGCTAGATAACATTAGACAACGCCTCATGTATTAAACAAAAGTGAATAGATGACTGTGCCATTTTGTTTAACACTTTCAATGCCCAAAACGTGAGAAGACGTTTTATCAGCCCAATGCCCACGACGACAATTATCGTTTTATTTTTTTATTAGCAATCTGAATTCATATCTCGGATGTGAAAAAACCGCCCCCTATCGTCTCCCAGATGGTAATGCACCCTTTTGGAATGGACTCAATGAAAATGGAAGAGAAAAGAAAAATCCGGAATCCACATTTTACTTCTGAGGCAGGTAACCCGAGCCGATCGGATTCATTGTGGAGCCTCAGAACAGCGTAGAATACATATGTACAGTATGTAGCGTTGGATCAATAAAAGCGATAGATTTTTGGAATGGCGATCAGGAATTGAAATGATCTTTTTGGAGAACATCTGATCTGAGGTAAGGAATCTATTTTACAAGTCTTGGGATAATCAGAGTTGTATTCGCTGAGATCTCAGCGTTCGCCCTATGTGTGTGTGTGTGTTAGGGATGGGTACCTTTCATATTTGAACCGATACGGTACCGGTACCTGTGAATCGATACCGGTACCCAACGGTACCTTTTTTCTGTAGTTTAGTCTCAAGAAATTTAATTTACCTACCTCAGTCGTGAAAAAAATTATCCAAACTTCAAATAACTACAATTTCGACAGTTTTCGGCTTGCCATTGCTCCGACTGCTTTGTTGTTGAATCAAGTCAAATCCTAGGTAAGCATATATTGTGCGTGTGAACGTTGACACGAAAAGAAAAAAGGTAGAAAAAATAAATTTAAATTCGGTATCTCACTTGAATCGATACTCGGTAGTACCGACATGTTTCGGTTCGGTACCTCAAAAGTACCGAATTCGGTACCCATCCCTAGTGTGTGTGGGCGATCGCTTTGAGGAAATCAGAGAATTGATTTTTCAGATCGCCTATATAGCGTGCATACGTACACATATACTATCGATAATCTAGCGTTTATTTGAAAACTATTCATAAATAGGCCGAAAAATTACAGTTTGTGTATTCTAGAATATTCCAGAAAAGGGCGATTATCATGGAATATTTATATTTTCCTTGAAAATGAGGGCTTTTCAAAATGCTATAAAACGAAAATGATAAAAAAAACAATCCGCTTCGACAATGTTGACTGGAAAACGAGTCATTGATAAGCGACGGGCAGATTAGACACATAGCCATAATTTAAAACATAGATTAGGCATTATTAACGCTAACATTGAAGTGGATGGTGGGCATTCAAGCGGTAAATCAAGATTAAGCTTGGGCTCTGAAAATGTTAATGCTTGTTATGTTGAAAGAGGAGCTCTGAGGTGCTCATCCACTCGACTCTTGCCGTAAGAAGGGTTTGTTGACATGACATGGGTCTGGGAGGAGGAGGAGGGGCAAGACGTGCAGCAGCAGAGTGTGACTGTGACAGAAGAGCGAGTGAGAACTCCAGAATTGGATCATGTTTTCCATGTCATTGATCGGTTTTCACGATCGGCAAAAATAAAGTATTATCGGAATTCACCGATCTCATATTTATACTGAATATCGGCCGATACTGATCGCTGGCCGATCGATCGGGGCATAGTTAGTTCCCTTTGGAGGCTTTGACTCTACAGATTGTTATTTGTGCAGAACTTGTTAATCTTTTTTATTTAACCTTTATTTAACCTGGAAAGTCACATCGAGATTAAAAATATCTTTTTCAAGTGAGACCTGGCCAAGACAAGCTACAGCAAAGGAACACAAAAGTTGCATATAAATACAAAAAACAACAACAACAAATTACACAAATACACTAAACAACCAATATCAGAGCCAGAGGCAACCTAGCAGGGCAGGCAGCAGCAACAATAGACTATTAGGGCAAATCAACGACGGACCGTTGATTCAGCCTCCTTTCATGAGGCATTTAAAAGCATCCAGTGTTACATAGTCAGAGTTTCAGGTCCTTCTGTAACATGTTAAAACTTAAACTTGTCTGCCTCTCTGCACTTGCCTGACATCTCGGTTGTATGTATGATATCACCAACATTCTCACTAACTTTTCTGTTTCTATATTGTCTTTGTATCATGCATCGCGCCTCTCGACGTCATTGCAAAACGAGAGCTCGCTCTCAATGACCTCTCAGTATTAAATAAAGATTTAATTAATTTAACTTTACAGCAGAGGTCGAGATACAGTATAAACACATCAGGAATGAATGATGTTTGGGAGCATGAAATGTTCCGAGCTACAACATTAAAATATTACCAAATGAAATATTAATTACGGTTCAAAATAATTCTATAAGCGACTACTACGGTGCCTCTGGGAGTCTGTGGAAGGCCTTTATTGCATGTGTGTGGGCTTGACAAGTGATGCAGAGCCCTATTTCCGCTGGGCAGGTAAACTCACTTGCCAATTTCTCTGAAGTTGCCTACTGCAGCCAGTGTTGTAGTACTCTGACTGATTTTCAGGACTCATGACTCAACTGACTTGAGCACTGATGACTCAGACTTGGCCTCGAGCATTGACTGCAATCGGACTCGGAAGGTGCAGATCAGGACTCAAGAGTTGTTAATTGATAAATAGTTATTTATAAAAAATATATATATTGTAATAGCCCATAATCATTTGGCATAAGATATTGATGGCTAGTGCATTTGTTTGGCTATTGTGTCAAAAAGTAAATAAACTCCCTTTGAAACGGTGACCACTGTGTCATTTATGTTTAACACTTTCTGCACCAAACCCGGCATTTCTCGGGTTTCGAATCCAACCGTTGAGCGCCATACCTGAGATTTCTCGGGTTTAGATCCTTTGATATTTTTCCTTTGATCCCCATTCTAAACACTCGCGCGGACCTGTCTGTGTCTCCCTGGCACCGCTGCCTACGTTAAAATTGCAATGACGATAGAATCCCGCCAGGTGGCAGTATTGCCTACCCTTTGAACTGGGGCTCTAGTCTCTGGGTATCTCTCTCTCTGAGGGGGAGGGGTTCCTGCAGCCAGATGCACAAATGGAATCAGCACACAGCAATCTGTCGGAGATCCGATAGCCTGAAAGCTATTGTTTCCCGTATTATAGCCGTGCCCGATGCACACGAATAATTGTGATCGCGATGGGATTATTCATTTTGGAGTACCTTCTGACTAAGGTAAGGTCTATTCTAGGTCTATTTTACCGAACCTAAAACATGCTTTTGTATCGATCACAGCGTCGTCTTTTACCTAACCTAAAACATGCTTTTGGTAACGATGCAGCTTCGTAAAAAAAAATAAAAATAAACATCTATATATGGTTTATACTAGGGATGTCCGATATTATCGGCCTACCAATATTATCGGCCAATATTGGCATTAAAATGTTATATCGGAAATTATTGGTATCGGTTATAAAATTTTTATAAATTTTTATTTTTTTAAGTTTACATTTATTTAACCTTTATTTACGCAGGCAAGCAAGTAAGAACAAATTCTTATGTTATGTATTGTCAAAAGTATGCATAATGTTGTGTTAATTCCACAACAAGAGATATGTAATGTTAATTACCTGAAATTATTCTGTTTTTGGGGGGGGGGGGGGGGGGACCCCGCATATATCGGTATCGGTTGATATCGGTATAGGAAATTAAGAGTTGGACAATATCGGTATATCGGATATTGGTAAAAAAGCCAATATCGAACCTCCCTAGTTTATACCTTTGATTTGGAAATAATATAGGTTTCAGACGGGCAACCCGAACGATTTGGGCGTATGCATATAACACGTCATATCTCACGATCTAGAAAAAAATATTGGATTATTTTGGAAAGGGGCGATGTTTAGTGTGTAATAGCGCACAAACTAAAGTATGTAGAAATGAACTGGTTTGTCAGTGTAGCACTATAAACAATGCCTGTCAAATGAGCCATACTATTGTCTCCATAGCTATAATACAGAACACACGATGGGTCCGCAAACATTGCGAAAATGGTCAATAACGCTGGCGCCATTGAGTAAAGATGGGAAAACAGCGTGGCAGTCAATGAGTTAATGTAGACCTTTTTTTATTTGTATGTCAGCTCAGACTCAACCTTGATGACTTGGACTAGGGCAGGGGTCAGCAACCTTTACTATCAAAAGAGCCACTTTTCCCCCGTCCCACAAAATAAAATGCTCAGGGAGCCGCACAACCTATTTACCCTTAAAATGAAGATAACAGTGTATAACGTTTTATATATCCCCAAGCATACCCCACATTTAGCATAAAACGCCTGACCCAAAGTAATTTGCGATTTATTATACTTTATACTTATAGCACACAGTTTGTTGCATTAATGGGATTATAAAGCACACAGTTTGTTGCATTAATGGGATTATAAAGCAACAAAAAGAAACATTTAGACTTTTTAATTGCCGTTTTTACCTGTTATAACAAAGGAAAACCTCAAACTCTTATGAAGAGGAGACAAAACACTGGTGTCTGTAGACCGACTTTGAAATAAAACCCTGAACTATTCAGGTATATTTGAGTCCTTCCCTTATTTGTGGAACATTTATAAAATAAAAAGTAGTCCACTTTGAAAAAAGACTACCATGTGTAGACCTACTTTGAAATAAAACACAGACAAGGAGAAAAAACACTGGCATCTGTAGACCTACTTTGAAATAAAACCCTGAACTATGCAGCTCTATTAGAGTCCTTCCCTTATTTGTGGAAAATCTATAAAATAAAAATAAAAATATTTCGTTGTTCGCAAATTTCGCACCACATATCACTAAGGTAAGCCTTTTGTTGACTAAATATCTTAGTTGATGAAATATTTTTTCATTTCAGTGTCACAGTATGACATCGATCTCCAAAATAAGAAAAAAAAAAAAGAAAAAAAGAAAAAAAAAATCTTGGGCCAGGGAGCCGCAGCTGATTGGCTAAAGAGCCGCATGCAGCCTCGAGGCCGCAGGTTGCCGACCCCTGGACTAGGGTAATGGGGACTTGACTCAACCTCTTCTTTGGTGACTTGGACTCGCACTCGAACACTGGGGACTCGAGACTCAACCTCAAGATTTAGTGACTCGACTACAACGCTGACTGCAGCTTTAACCCTTGTTTGTATATTTTAATTAAGGCTGTCAAAGTTAACGCGGTACTAACACATTGGTCGCCATAAACGAGTTACGCTGTTTTTGGCCGCCATGCGTTGTTCGCCAACAACGGCGTAAGCCATTTTTTAAAATCAATATTACATTTTCATCCAGCCAACCTCCGGTGCTGCAGCGGGACCCTGAATGAGATTGCAACCGGAAGTTGTGATCGGTGTGTCGAGGAAATTCCTCCGGCAGTAATATCTTGTTACGTGGGTCCAGACAAACACTAGCGTGCATATGGATAGCTTCCATAACGCAATAATCGATATGATTGCAGCGTTTATTGCGCCATACAAACCGGAAATGGATCTAGGCGATCGGCGTCAAATAATTGGGATCTTTTTCTTCCAGTCTCATCGGCGAACGGTAAGAGGACAGTAACGTTATTTTCAGCCAGATTGTGCGTTTCTTTGTTTGCAAACAGTCTGATCAATATATCAACCCATACTACATAAAGCCGTTACTGACGATAAAGGAATTATAGACGACCCCCGCCCCCCCTTTCCTCCACGCATGATGAAGCATAATGTATACCGATCATATACATTTACATTTTTTAATATAGCGTGTATAGGAAAGAAACGGGAATCGATAATCTATCATATGCGTTTGGGCCTATAACTAGCGTTTTTGGAATTACAGCAGAAAAGCTTATAAACATACTTATAGTCAAGACGGTATTAACACAACAATGTATGAATGAAAAAATATAACGTTCCCACATCCGGAACGATAGATAATCGATGTTGAATGGGCCATAGTAATGTCAATATAGCAATACAATTTAAAAAGTTATAGCCCTGCAAAGAAGGTAAACATCCCCATAGGCTTACAGTGCTGGCAGAGAGTGGTATAAGATGGGCACAATGCCCGGCGCCCTATGTGTTAACGGAAAAAAAATTTGGTGATCTTTTTCACCCTCCTTTTTCCTCCGTTTTTCTCCCATCCCAATGTTAGTCGTTATGCCAATTCCCAATCCCCTTCCTGGTCGCTGCGCACCTACCCCCTACAGTCGGTCTGGGAGAGTGGAGGCTATCACATGCTTCCTCCGACACATGTGTAGCCAATCAACCGATTCTTTTCACCTGGCAGCGCGGACTCTCACTGAGAGGGTGTAACGTGTGGAAGGATCACACTACCCCCCTTAGATCCTTTCCTCGCTGAGCAGGCGCCCCGACCGAACTGTAGGAGTCGCTGTTTACAACGACCAGGACCCACCCACCGGCTTTCCCACCCTCTAACACTGCCAATTGTGTTAGTACGACGGCCGGCCAAGCCGGAAGCAACGCAGAGAGCTGGGCTCGATACCAGTATCTCCTGCATTGGTGGCGAGCGCCTTGCCCACTGCGCCACCCGGCCGCCCTATTAACGCACAATTCTATTAACGCCACAATTTTTTTTAACTCACGCTTTTTGATGCTTTGCCTCTAATTTGTCGCTGAATATCATGGGCAAACAGCTGTAAGATTTCGTTTTGGATGTTGTTGGACATCCAGTTGTCTCTCTTTTGGAGCCAATTCTTCAACTCGGGATCAGACTCGGTGCGCACTCTTTCCATCATCAGCTGCCATAACACTCCATCCCTATTTGCATCACCCCTCAGTGGAAGCCCCTGGCGCCCGAGGAATCGTATGCAGCTGAACTGCAGCTCTAGCATTTTCCTCGCTGTCATTTGTTTTTTTGCAATCGTTTCGGAAAGCAGTGCATTAATTGGCTTACTTTTCAGCGCTGCACATTTTTGACTCGCATCTGAATGAATGCGAGATTTCTCATGGTCCCGTAATTTCTCCATTGCTTTCCTCCAATTGGAAAAGCCTGTCTGCTTTACAAAGGCGCACTCGCTCTTGGACCCCAACTTTTTCACAATCGCTGACCTACACACACCGCACACAATGCTGTCACGTTCAGCAATGTACTCTAGCCACTGCCACTCTTTGAACCAGGCCGCCCGCCTTACAGGAGCGAGTGAAGCTCTCCCCAGGGTATTTTCGGGCAGGAAATACATAATTATCAAGTGGTCTGAATGACACATCATGATCTGCATTGATTTTAGTAGCACATAGCCTGATTGTGTACGTACAGTAGTGTAATGAATGAATGAAAACTTTATTTAACAGATTGGATAATGGCTACAATACAGTACCGCTCAATACACAATATTAAAATGGTGAAGTGCTTTGAGCACTTATAATATACAGTGTTACAGTTATACAGTTACAGTATATAATATACAAATATATAAATACGTCATAAAAAAAATAAAAATTAACCCTTTATCTGCCGGAGCTTATTCTCATCCTTGTAGCCTCTCTGCCAGCTCTATTTGTCTATGGAGATGTTCACCTTCTTTGCAGGGCTATAACTTTTTAAATTGTATTGCTAAATTGACATTACTATGGCCCATTCAACATCAATTATCCATCGTTCAGGATGTAGGAACGTTTTACTTTTTCATTCACACATTCATACAAAAATACTGTCTAGAGTATAAATATGTTTTTATCGTTTTCTGCTGTATTTCATAGAACGTGAGTTATAGCCATTTATGCATATATTAGATCATCAAATGCAGTTTGATAGCGATTGACGCCAGATAAAAAATTTCAATTGTACAAGGTCCTAAACGTCATGACTCATCATCTGCTGGTGACCGGAGGGGGGGGGGGGGGGTCGTTTATAATGCAATGACCGACGTTAAATGATTCATGTAGTATGGGTGATATATAGATCAGAACAGTTTGTATGGATAATAATAATCAAAAACGCTGAAACTCACCCCAGTCTCCTCTTACCGTTGGGTGATGAGCGTGGAGCAAAAAGATCGCTATTATGGGATGTTGATCTATGCGATCCATTTCCAGGTTGTATAATACTATATACGTCCAAATAATGTTGTTTATTGAGTTATGGCAACGGATCGATATCCAGTGTGTCAAGATGGAGTCCCACGAGCGATAGCGCGTGGCCGGACAGAATAGGGAGACACACCGGCGTCACAATCATCAACATCCGGTTGCAACTCGCCGATCGGACACCAGGTGGCGGTATTGAAGCGTTGAGCGGAGATCTACAGCACCAGTCAAGGATCCGTGGGTGAAATATGAATACCATGACAGAAATTTGAAATATTGATCTCAAAGACGCTGTAAAACGTCATTGGCAGATTACGCATGGCGAGGAATGAGGTGGTAACACGTCATTGGCGAGAAAAGGGTTATAAAAAAAAATATATATATATATATATGCCGCACCCCGCGCACCCCCCCTTCCAACGTGCCTGTGCCCTAGTGTGGTGACCCACCAGGATGCCCTAGTGTGGTGAACCACCAGGATGCCCTAGTGTGGTGACCCACCAGGATGCCCTAGTGTGGTGACCCACCAGGATGCCCTAGTGTGGTGACCCACCAGGATGCCCTAGTGTGGTGAACCACCAGGATGCCCTAGTGTGGTGACCCACCAGGATGCCCCATGGAACACCTTCCTAAAAAGTTAAAAGTTAATTAGGATGATAGTAAGGGCATACGAAGGAGGGAAAGGAAGGGTAATATCAGCACTGTACCGGGCTATAATGACCAGCAAGGGACACACGACCGATTATATAAGGGAGAAATGGGAGAGAGAACTAGAGATAGGAATAACAGGGAAGGAATGGGGGAACATATGCGAGGTGCAACATTCAACAACAGGATCGAGGATATGGAAAGAGTTTGGATGGAAAAACATAATCAGATTCTTTATAACCCCAGAACTGAAGGGAAAATATGCACCAACACAAAGAGCATGCTGGAGGATGTGTGGGAAGGAGGGGGCAAATCACACGCACATATTCTGGGGATGTCAGAAGCTGAAGGGGTATTGGGAGGAGATAGGGGAGGCAATGATCAGAATATTAGGATACGGGTTACCACAAACAGGACTGGTGCTTTACTTAGGAGACCTGACACACGAGGGAATACAAGGGGGGGACAAATATTTAATAAAGATAATGTTGATAGCGGCCAGAAAAGCAATAACAAGACTGTGGTACAAAGAAGACCCACCGACAATAGCACAATGGGTAGGAATAGTGGAGGAGATACAGGATATGGAGAGGATAACACACATGCTGAGGTTACAGGAAGAGAAATTTGGAGAAAGATGGGGAAAGTGGGAGGATTACAAGGGGAACGAAAACGACATCACAGAGGAAGAACCAAATGCATCACAAGAGGGCGAAGGGTAAAGGAGGAAAGAGGTTCAAGGAGGGTCTCTGAACCCATGTCACACACTTTTGACTTAGTTAGTATTTTCTGATTTTATTTTTCATTTTTTTGGGTATTACAATTGTATTACATTTTTTGTACTTTATTATTTATGTCTGTTTAACAATGTTGTATTAATAATCAAGGAAGATGTGGTTTGTAAATGGGTGAATCAAAAGGCAAAGAGAAATTTAGTATAAAAGAAATAGAAAGGGCGAAGGATAAGAGAAGAAAGAAATTCAAGGAGGGTCACTGGACCCATACCATACATATTTGCCTTAGTCAGTATCTAATCCTTTTGAGTAGGTATTAAATTTGTCTATACCTGTTCAAGGGCGGTATACAATCAGTCTTTGTATTAAGTGCCTGGAAAAACAACTGTAGTGGAAACATATAACCAACAATGCTATTCATGTAACAATTTATGTTCACTGCATTCTTTCATATTGTGGTATGGGATCCATTTTTTGTGTAAGTGTTGTTTGTCTATAAATGTTAATAAAAATTTAAGTAAAAAAAAAAAAAAAAGTTAAAAGTTAAAGTTATTGTATAGAAACCACACATTCTGTACACGCACGCCTCTCCCTCCACCTTACCTCCCCTTAAAGCCCACCCAAGTCACGACGTCAATAGAACCACTGCTTGACTGCCTGGCAGAAATCAAGTGCTGGATGTCCGAAAACTCCCCGACATTGAACAAAGGGAAAACCGAGGTCATTGTTTTTAATAGTGCCCCCCCCGGCCCCCCTCATTGACGCACTTGGTCCCCTGGGTCCAAACCTCTCCACCTCTGTCAGGAACCTCGGGGTCATCTTCGACAGCAATTTTAAATTCGACAAACAGGTCAGCGCCGTAGTTAAAAACAGCTTTTACCACCTTAGACTCCTGGCGAAAACAAAGGCATACCTCTCCCAAAGTAACCTAGAGACGGTGATACATGCCTTTGTCACCACTCGCCTCGACTACTGCAATGCTCTGTACGCGGGCATCGACAAATCCCTCCTCCGCCGCCTACAACTGGTGCAGAACGCAGCCGCGCGCCTCCTCACCAAAACAAGAAAACACGAACACATCAGCCCAGTTTTGGCCTCGCTCCACTGGCTGCCTGTTAGCTTTAGGATCGATTTTAAATTAGCCCTAAATGTTTTTAAATCATTAAATGGCACGGCTCCTCCCTATCTGTCCGAGCTCTTGCATCGCCACACCCCTCACCAATCCCTCAGATCAGTTGACCAGCTGCTATTGATGGTACCCAGAACCAGGCTCAAGACTAGGGGAGACAGATTTCTCCACCGCAGCGCCTAGATTGTGGAACAGCCTCCCCCTCAGCGTACGGACCGCCCAGACCATGCAGGCTTTTAAATCACTCTTGAAAACCTACCTGTTCTCCTTGGCCTTCCCCCCTACTTAATCACCACTAGACCCCTGGCCCTTCTATCCTCTTTGTTTTACTGTGTCCTACCAGTTTTTATTGCTTTCATTGCTTTATTATGTTTTTAATCTTATATCTTGCACCATATTGTTGTTTTGTTTTTGTTGCTTTCATTGCTTTGCTATGTTTTTAATCTTATACCTTGCATCACATTATTTTGTTTTTATCAACCTGCTTGTGAAGCACTTTGGTGTCAGCTGCCGCTGCCTGGAAATGTGCTATATAAATAAAACTGACTTGACTTGACTAAAACCCCTTGATACATTTCTCACTCAACATTGTGTAATGAAAAAGTGGGATGGCCTTCTTTAACACTTTGAATGCCCAGCAGGGGGCGCACATTTAGTGCTTGAATGCCCACATCCACTTCAATGTTAGCATTAACACTTTCTATGCCACTCACGAGTTTTCTCGGAATTATTAACACTTTAATCGCCATGGGTTAAATTCATAATTTACCATCCCTCGCCAGCTCTATTTGTCTATGGAGAAGTTCCCCTTCTTTGCAGGGCTATAACTTTTTAAATTCTATTGCTAAATTGCCATCATTATGGCCCATTCAATGTCCTATATGTATTGTTCAGGGTGTAGCAACGTTAAACTTTTTCATTCACATATTCATACTAAAATATGGTCTAAAGTATAAGTATGTTTTTATCGTTTTCTGCAGCTTTCTTCAGAACGTGATTTATAGCCCTAAATGCATTATATTGATGATCAAATACAGTTTGGTAGGAATCTGTGCGAGATAAAAAATGTCAACTGGACGTGGTTCTAGAAGTTTCTACGCATCATCTGATGATGACCGGATGGGCGGGGGATCGTTTATAATTCCGTGGGCAGCGTTAGATGATTCATCCAGAGTGGGTCATATGTTCATCAGATCAGTTAGTATAGAAGACGTTAGAAAATAACGCTGAATCTTACCGTGGCTTCCTCGCGCCGCTGGCAGATGAGCGTGGAACAGAATTTTTTCTATTATGGGATGGAGAAATGCCCGATCCATTTCCAGGTTGTATAATAGTATATACGTCCAAATCATGTTGTTTTTTCGAGTTATTTGCACCGATCGATGTTCACTGTGTCAATACGGAGTCTCTCTAACGATAGCGAGTGCCCGGACCACATATGGATGAGCACTACCGGTTCAAAGGTTAATTTCCGGTTGGCGATCTGCCACCAGATGGCGCTCTTGAACCGCTAAAGAGTTGAGTGGAGCTTTGCAGTGTGTCTCAGGGCTCCGGAAAGGAAATATGATTTCGATGACAGATTTTTGAAATATTGACATCAAAGACGAGTTACGGTGTCTTCGGCAGAATGAGCATGGCTAGGAATGACGTGTAAACTCGTCCACGGCGATCATAGTGTTAATATTACGTTGAAAGCCACTCACGAGATTTCTCTGATTATTTTTTTTTTTAGCGATCTGAAATCATATTGCATCACGCGAGCCTAGTCTACCCGAGAGCCGCCGGCGATCAGATGTGGAAAAAAGCGCCCCCTATCGTCTCCCAGATGACATAAGGGATTTTGGAATGGACTCAATGAAAATGGATGGGGAAAAAAAATCCTGTACTCCACATTTTCCAGTCCACTGATGCAGCCGGGGTTACCACAGTTCATTATGGATCCTCTGAGCGCCGCGGATCATGAATTCTACTGTATCACGTTAGATCTATACACTTATCGATTTTTTCGAATGGTGATCAGGAATTGGAATATACCAGTTGGATACCATCTGATGTCAGGTAAGGAATCTATGTTATCAGTGTTAGGATAATCAGACTCATTTTGATGAAGATATAAGCTGTTTTGTGAAATGTCCTCTATCGGTTTCACTGTAAAATCGAAGAGGAAATGAACAGACCCTATTATCAGCGTGCGGCTCGAATGGGCGTGCGTGTACGTATAATATTGATCATCTAGCGTTTATTTGAAAACTATTCATAAATAGGCCGACAAATATCAACGTTCTGGAATATTCCAGTAAAAGACGATTATCACAGAATGGCCCAGAATGGGCTGTTTTTTACCTCAAAACGGGTGCTTTTCAAAATGCTCTCAAACGGAAATGAAGCGATAAAAAACCAATCTGCCTTGACAGCACTGACTGGAAAATGATTCTTTGATAAGCGACGGGCAGATTAGACACATAGCCATAATTTAAAACATAGATTAGGCGATATTAACGTTAACATTGGCGCCGATGGTGGCATTCAAGTACTAACTCTGGCGCCACCTGGTGGCACTGAAAGTGTTAATATCGCCTAATCTATGTTTTAAATTATGTGTCTAATCTGCCCGTCGCATTATCAATTACCTATTTCCAGTCAACATTGTCGAAGCAGATTGTTTTTTTATCGGTTCATTTCCGTTTCATAGCATTTAAAAAAAAGGAGGATTCCATGATAATCGCCCCGTACTGTAATATTCTAGAACGTTGTCATTTGTCGGCCTATTTATGAATTGTTTTCAAATAAACGCTAGATTATCGATAGTATATGTGTACGTGTGCACGCTAGTGCCGCGTGCTGAAAATCGATTCTCTCAGTTCCTGATCGCTCTTAGAGTCAAACAGCCATATCACAAAAAAAGAAAAAGCTTATATCTCCGTGAAAACGGGTCTGATTATCCTAATACTGGTAAAATAGATTCCTTACCCGAGATCAGATGGTATCCAAATGGATTATTCCAATTCCTGATCGCCATTCCGAAAATCGATCCTTTTATTGATCCACCGCGTATACTGTACAACACATAATCCCCGCTGCTCTGAGGGTCCAGAATGAAGCTGATCGACTCCGGTCACATGCGTGAGAAGTAAAATGTGGAGTCCGGGTCTTTTTTTCTCATGCCTTTTCATTGAGTCCAATCCAAAAGGGTGAATTACCATCTGGGAAACGATAGGGGCCGTTTCTTTTCACATCTGAGCGCCTGGAGTGGCTGATTTACCAACGGTAGACTCGGTTGATGAAATATGAATTCAGATTGCTAATTTAAAAGAAAACTAGAAAAAACGAATATTCTCGTTATGGGCATTCAACCCGCGGGGGGTAAACCCGAGAAAACTCGGGTTGGGCATCCAAAGTGTTAACTGAGAGAAGGGACTTGCATTGCATTTTATTTATTTATACAAGACTTTGTTAAGAAACCTCCCTATTATCTCGGCTTCTTGATTTTAAATACAGGTCAGAGGATTGCTTTAGATACACAGGGCTCTACAGTGCGACCATATTGCTCGCATATGCCCCTAGAAATATGTGTGTGCGAACCGGAAAAATCAATTACTCGCACGGTGTGCGTGTGAAGATTACAGCCTCAGTCGTGCTTTTTTTTCTCCGCTGATAAATCGTTAAAAAACTACAAGTCCCACATTGCACTCAAGCCAACGGTCCAATCACAGTAGAGTGACGTGACTGGTTTCAAGGGAAATAAAGGAAATGACCAATTGGAAGCTCTCATTTTGCTTGTTTACTTCCTGAAAGTCCGCCATTGCGCTATGCAAGGCTTTTCCGAGACAGTAACTTATTCTAGTCTTACCAATAGCAATAGATTTTAGAACACCTAGATTTATCGATTGATTGATTGATTGATTGAAAACTTTATTAACAGATTGCAGAATGGGTACAATACAGTACAGCTCAATACACAATTGTTAAGGGGATGCAGACCAGAGAAAGACTTTCGTCTTGTTTACATCAGGGTCCCCCATTTTCAATTCATCAGGACATATATGACATACATGACATACAGATAGTCAGTACTGCTACATCTATACATTTATGACATACCAGATTTGCAAATACAGTACCGTTTGTGATACAGAAGGAGTCAGGAAAAGGGAGTATATACATTTGACGTAGAAACTGTACATTGGAGGAGGTTGGGTGGGGGGGTTGGGTACACTGGGATATTGACAACCATACTGGGTAATCTACATTGGAGGTGGTTGGGGGGGGGGGGGGCACACTGTATAAACAAGCAAAACTGTACATTGAGGGGGGGGGGGGGAGACACTGTACAAACAAACAAAATTGTACATTGGACTATTGACAAAACCATACTAGGTAAATGACTGTACATTGGCAAAACTGTACATTGAGGGGGGGGGGGGAGACACTGTACAAACAAACAAAATTGTACATTGGACTATTGACAAAACCATACTAGGTAAGTGACTGTACATTGGAGGGGGTTGGGTTAGGATATTTACATTTGACTCAGAATTGTCTTGTTTTATTGAAAGCTGCACAATAGTATTGACTTTTACACACCACACTGCTTCTACTTACACTGTGGAATGTTTTTCTTTTTAATTTATCCACTGTAAAAAAAAGAAAAACTTGTATTGTATAGCAGCTTGTACAGATAGAATATATGTTCTGTATTATGTTTAGTTTATAGTTTATATAGACAGAATATAGGCTGAATATACATGTTTACATATGGTTTAGGATTAGGAGCTGGAAAAAAACAAGCATTTAAAAAAGTTTCTGAATGTATACACTTAAAAAGAAAAATAATAATAATCTGAATGATATTTAGATTAAGATTAAACTGGATTTTGAAGAAGTGCACACATTGACAATAATGACTAGTAGATGACTTTACATAAAAGGTAAGACTGCTAGTTTACTATTAGTAGATGTCTTTACATAGAGGTAAGACTGCTAGTTTACTAGTAGATGACTTTACATAGAGGTAAGACTGCTAGTTTACTAGTAGATGACTTTACAGAGGTAAGACTGCTAGCTTACTAGTAGATGACTTTACATAGAGGTAAGACTGCTAGTTTACTAGTAATGACTTTACAGAGGTAAGACTGCTAGTTTACTAGTAGATTACTTTACATAGAGGTAAGACTGCTAGATAGCAATAGTAATATAACGTTAATGCAACAAAACGAATGCCTTGCTTTGTTAATCATAACGTTGATGTAGTAGCGTATGTCGTTGTGTTGACTGTAACGGACATGATAACATAACACTGTGTACA
Source organism: Notolepis coatsorum (assembly GCF_963971535.1). Lineage (NCBI taxonomy): Eukaryota > Metazoa > Chordata > Actinopteri > Aulopiformes > Paralepididae > Notolepis > Notolepis coatsorum. The sequence goes on along the minus strand of NC_140171.1, from coordinate 89,386,824 downwards.
CATTCAAATTGCGATAATCGATTCTAACATTTTCAAATCGATGCAGTTGAATTTTCCCCTTAGGATCGATGCATTGTTACACCCCTACACCAAAGTCACTGGCCCACTGTGCGTGTGTGTATCTGTGTGTGTGCTAACTTGCTAGCGTTATCAACAGCAGAGGTGGGCAATAGGGTCCAGCTGCAGCGCCGGAGTGCAAGCGGTGTGACGTAATTGGCAGAATGGACCGTCAATCAATGGTCTACCTGACACGCAAACTCATAAACAATGTTTCTGTACTGGAGGTGTACAGTATTTCAATAGGCAACCCTGAAAGGATTATTTTTCTAGAAGAGCAACACTAGCCAAAACATAGGCATTGTATGCATAAAAGGGGCAAAAGCTAAAGTTAAGTGACTGTTACTTTTGTAGCAGTAGTTTGATTTGATAGTTTATTTGATAGGGACAGCACATGTTAATGAACATAGAGTACAAAATACAAAATGTAAACATGCAGGGTTGTAGCAAGAGCTAATTTACACCAGGAGACAGCAAAACTCTTTCAATAAATAAATAGCCTGCTTAGGGTAAAAGCATTGTGACAATCAATGATAAAAACAATAAAAACAAGAAACAAGTTACATAAACTAAATCAGATAGGGGCGCCCCAGTGGCGAACCACATAGCGCGCTCAGCCGCGACACGGCCGACCCGGGTTCGATTCCCGAACCAGTCGTTATTTGCTGAATGTCTTCCCCCCACTCTGTCTCCCATTCCTCCTCTATCTCTACTGGACTGCCCAGTAGAAATAAAGCGATAAAACGCAAAAAAAAAAAAGATAAAAAAAAAAAAGATAAAAAAAAAAAGATAAAAAATGATCACAGTTCTGGTTTGCCTTAACACATTCGGGACGGGCCACGTATATATCCGTGTTTCGAATCCATGTACCCGTTAAGCCTTAAGCTTAAACTTAAGATGGGGAGCTCCAGTAGCTCACCGCGTACCTCGGACGCTATTTCGGCGTCGGGGACAACCGTGCGCGTCACGGATCTGGGGTACACTAGTTCGACTCCCGGACTCGCCGTATTTTCTCAGAGTGTCTTTCCCCCGATCTATACCCCATTCAACCTGTTTCTGTCGGTCATGCTTGACCAGAAAAAGCGATAAACGCTAAAAGAACCAGCTGACTGGTCAAAGTAAAAAAAAAAAAAAAAAAAACTTAAACTTAAGCTTTTCTTTATCATAAATCGATCAATAGAGACCGTATTAGATCCCCAATTATCATATCATGGGGTATCATTGGAAAGCCACACTCATTGGCTATAACCCTGTGGAAAGATTTTTGAGATCGCCAAATGATTGACGGAGCTAGAGCCCCGGGAGTCGGGGGTGGTAATGTGTACTTTGGGGCACGCCTCACATAATTTGGCATGTAACTCGAGAACCGCTGAACAGATTTTGTCACCTGAAAGGGCAATCGACAGGCAACAAATAGGGCTTTAATTCCATATATATGTATATATATTGTATTAAAAGAAATGCACACCCAAATCACTAGAGGTCGGCAAAGAATCGTCCACATGTGGGCCCTTGGATGTTAAGAGGTCAATGTTTTTAAATATTTTTTTTGTAGCCAAGAGTAAAGACCATAACCCTATCAAAAACAGTAGTCAAAGGGTATATTTTCATTTTTACCGATGTTTTATATGTTTTATCGGAAATACAAATGTATCGGAAAACGCAAGAAATGACTAAATCCAGATTCAACCCTGCCATTGGAAAGAGGAGCATTTTCCCTATCCATAGATGTATGATCAAGGTCAAGTTCAAGGTCAAATATGAATTTATAATTAAAGTCGATTATCATTAATTACTGTATCTACAAATCCTTCTGTTTAATCATCTTCCCGCGGTTCATTTGCTTAGATTTTTTGTACACATGATCTCAATAAGGTGGTGAATGAGCTCAGTGAGCATTTTCTCGTGCCCTGCATACATTTTTGATCATCATCAAAATCATAAATCATAATTAATCATAATTAATTTATTCATTACAATTTACTCAGCCTAGTAACAGACAATATTCCGGACACTGGAAATACATACCCCCATGTCCCTAGATGTTCCTAGATACCAAGAACATGCAAATTGACCTTGCAGAAGTGGAGCAATCTTCCATTTACTTAGGCATGTACCTTTTAGGCGAAAACAGACTACAGATTAACAGGTTAAGGGACCAACCACGGATATCTCCGTGGCAAGGTTGTTTTGGCTTTTATTCCATTTTAATAACCTATTCAAGGTCGCCGAGCTGCACTGCCGATGTACCCTACTCTTTGCATTACCGGCCAGATCCTCTTAGGGGCGCTGTATCGATAATGCAGTGTTCCCTGTGGCAGAAGTTGTCTTTTTTTTTCTTCTGGATTTCCAATCCACCTGAAGCGATCGCTATTGCCTGTTGCACGGAATACGTTTTGGATCGCGGATTTCACGATGCAGTAAAATTATTTATCATCAGCCAATGGACATATCGATCTACCAGATGGCGATCGATAACTGGGAAATGGTGTGGGGGATCCAACCGGCTCATGGTAAGATCTTTTTCACGTAAATTACATGCTGATCAGAGCTTGTTATGATACTCAACCAGCCGATCAGCGTATGTAGCTACTGAGACGAACATGTTATTGGTAATCAATAATCAGAAACGACGTCGTCGTCCCCCCCCCTTCCATGCATTGAGGATCGTACCGATCATATGCAGTTTGAGTTTTAACTGTAGCTTCTGTATAACCGAAATGCCATTGGATATAACGTTAGTAGCTATTAGCCCTTTATCCAGCCTTACAGGAAATATACTAGACCAAATCCCGTATAACGCTTATATTCACGGCGCTATAAAATGAGAACGTATTGATGAAAAAATTATTTCTTTAAGCCATTTTGAAGGGACGGTTTATGGACTCAATTGACAATGAGAATGGACAGATAGCAATACTATAAAGTATAGATTTAGCTCTACAAACAGCCCCACGGACTGTGCAAGTCTGTTTACATATGCTGGCCGTCTACAGTGATTTTAGATGCATCCAAATGGCCGCCAATGTGTTAAGATGCAGTTTAAGATGAGTCTTGAACATGGAGTATGTGGGGCACTCTCTAATCACAACTGGTAGGCTATTCCAGTAGTTACCACCTTTAACAGAGAACACAGTTTTAGCAAAGGTAGTATACCGAAAAGGCACCTTACAGTCCCCTCTACTGTTGGCCCTGGTGGTAATGCCAGTGTCTCCTTTTTGTTCAATGTCACTGGCTTTTTTATTAGGCCTAGTTGTTGGCTACAACTTTGCCACAGTAGGCATTAATCACTTAACACTTTCTTCGCCAGGCTTATGTACATCATTATACCATCCTCTGCCAGCTCTATTTGTCTATGGAGAAGTTCCCCTTCTTTGCAGGGCTATAACTTTTTAAATTGTATTGCTAAATTGACATTACTATGGCCCATTCAACATCAAGTATCTATTGTTCAGGGTGTAGCAACGTTATTGTAACTGAGGGGTACAATTCCCTGACTGTATTAAATAAGTATGGTATCATTAAACCACTACTGTCTTATGTACATTACTACTGGCCATACAGTACACAGGTATATGAGATGAACACCTCCACAATGACACGGTTCCACACAAATCTTGGTTAGAATCATATTTATTAGCAGCAATAATAGTAGATTACATTACTTTACTTAGAGTCGCGCTTGTAAGGCGAAGAATGTGCGTGAGTAAGTCAAGAGCGTAAGTCCATTATAATATTACGCAGGAGATAATGAATACCACCTGTATCTTAGGAATTATATCTATGGTACACTAGTAGGGCAGCGGGAGATACTAGTAGGGTCCCTCCGGTTGTAGGCCAGCAAGGGGAGAGGATTTGTCGGTAACGAAAGTCTGGGTCAACGAAGAATAAGGAGACTCCAGGTACAGGAGACGGTGCAATAATCTCTTGATCCGCAGACGAATAACAGCTATTCTCCGGCATGCAGCTCCGCATGGAAGAAAGCTAGCCAGCCTCAGGCGTCTTAGAGGTGGGCTCGACGTTGCTCCTCACAGGGTAAATCCCACACAATTGTGGGTGTAGACGATTCTCCGCTCCATCAGCTACAGGACCAAAGCAAATATAATCCAGCCGAAAAGGGCTATGTAGTCGTCGGGTAGGTTATCCAGTGTACATATCCACACGGTCCTCGTCTAGGGCTCCTCGGATGACGGCGCCAGGTTAAGCTGCCCAGCCTGGATAAGCACACTAGCTGGTACGAGGAAACGTTGGTAATGCTGGTCACTGTAGAACGGTAGCCGCACGATACACTATACATAAATAGACTATTACTGAATTAATAGAATAGGTCGAACTCGACGGTACAGCGTTAAACTCTGATACTTCAGCTATCAATTCGCACGCGGTCTCAATGCTCTATTTTGGGGCCAAAACGGGCCCTACTTCACCGCACGTTGTATCGTGGTGTGAGGCTTCACTTGGGTAACTCGATTACTTCTGTATTCACCTGCGCCGTATTTATACGTTAGGTGAACAAACTAGTACCAGCCTTATTCCTGTCTCGTATTCTTGCGCAGAGCCGGTCATGTCCAGGCATGTCTTTGGCGGTGACTTTGAACTAGACCTTGGGGGTATGGCAGTGGCGCCTAAGGGACCGCTGTCCAATAGGAGAACGAAATATTATGGTCTGTACTAGGTAAAGGGATATTCCGTGTATATGTACAAAGAATACACAAGGGATATCAGACGATATACAAATATTATACAATATATATCAAGTAATAAATATATATATTCGGTTTAATCTGATCCTTCGTAACAGTTATACTTTTTCATTCATATATTCATACTAAAATACGGTCTAAAGTATAAATATGTTTTTATCGTTTTCTGCAGAACGTGATTTATAGCCCTAAATGCATTATATTGATGATTGTATACAGTTTGATAGCGATCGGCGCAAGATAAAAAATGTCAAATGGACGTGCTTCTAGAAGTTTATAATTCCGTGGCCAACGCTAGATGATTCATCTAGTGTGGGTGATATGATCATTAGAGCAGTTTGTATCGAACACGGTAAAAAAAAAACGCTGAAACTCACCGTAGCTTCCTCCTAGCGTTGGGCGATGAGCAAAAATATTCCTATTATGGGATGTTGAAATATGCGTTCCATCTCCAGGTTGTATAATAGTATATACGTCCAAATCATGTTGTTTATCGAGTTATTGGTAACGGATTGCTATCCATTGTGTCTAGCTCGAGTCCCGGGACTATTAGCGAGTGATCGGACCGAATTGGAATGAGCACCAGTTTCCGTTTCCGGTTTCCGGTTTGGGCGATCCGTCGATCCGCCACCAGATGGCGCTCTTGAACCGTTGGAGAGTTGAGAAGGGATCAACAGTAGATCTCAAGTCTCCGGGGGAGAAATATGATTGCGATCACAGATTTTTGAAATATTGATCTCAATGGGTCTCATTCCCGAAAATTTTTCAAAGATATATTCTGGAAGACTTATCTTGGAACCACAGACATAATCTATGACAAGTACACTCTGAGTCCTGAACGTGCTGGAGATATGTCTTAAGTGGCTGAAACGGTCGCAGAAATGACATGATCTGATATCTGCTTGGAGAATGGCATTATGTCGTAAACTCCAAAGCGCGTTCCCGTTCAGCTCATTTGCATACAAACCACGCCCCCGACAGTCCTTATAAAGCAACTGTTGACGCAGCTGTGTGAAATGGAATGGCGGAAGTGCTTTGAGAGCCGCGTAATTACGAAACCTAGCGTCAGTCAGTGCCAATCAGAGAGCGTCTCCGAGAAATGCGGCTAGGTTTCATAATCACGCTTGCGCCCATCAAAACTAGATTAGATTAATGTATTGGCATCATATACAGCTCGCGGTACACACCTGCTGCAGCGCGCGCGCACACACACACACATGCGCGCGCAGTACTGTATATGAATGAATGAATGACATAATATATATAGCCTACGGGCCGGCGGGCGTAATGAATGAAGCAGTATGGCTTAGGCAAAGTAAAATATATTGTTGGTTTCCTGTTGGTTGTCAGTTTGGCCATGGTAGGGATTTTTTTATTTTTTTTTATTCTTTCCCACGGCGACTATGGATAGGGAATTTCTTTATTTAATTAAAATGTTCACAACAACATGGATGCATGTACTCTGCCAGCATGTTTAATATCCATAATACTAAATGTTTGACTAAGATTTCTATGAAACTTTATTCTTTTTTTTTTTTTTTTTTTTTTTTTTAATAATAATAAAAAAAAAAAAACTCATAAAATATATTGGGTCGCACCTAAATCGGCAGGGTCGGTCGGCAACCGGAAACCAACTATTAATTTTGTTAGGCCTTATTATTCCATAAGCCTATAGGCTACTGTTCATTCGTAGGCGCACACAAGACTTGTTATGGAATATTAATGCAGTCTATTTCCACCGATTAGCTTTAGTTCTTATTTATTTATCCACTGTCATTTCAGTGTTGGTGTATAGGCTATATAGTGTATTTCAATATACGTTAAATTGATATATTCGAAGGAATGCAGGTTTATAGCTATATCAACCCCCTCCAATGTACAGTAAATGACCAAGTATGGTTGTCAATATTCCAATGTACAGTTTTGCTTGTACAGTGTACGTCTACCACCCCTCCAACCTCCTCCAACAGTTTCTACGTCAAATGTACTCTCTTTTGTGGACTCTTTTTGTATCACAAACAGTACTGTATTTGCAAATATGGTATGTCATAAATGTATAGATGTAGCAGTACTGTCTATCTGTGTCGTGTGTGTCATATATGTTATGATGAATTGAAAATGGGGGACCCTGATGTAACCAAGACGAAATTCTTTCTCTGGTCTGCATCCCCTTATGTAATTGAGCTGTACTGTACTGTACCCATTCTGCAATCTGTTAATAAAGTTTTCAATCAATACCAATCAATGGGATACATTGCATGTTGACCTGCATTCTTTCAAATGTATATAATTAATCATTAAAACAGATGTGTAACAAATAAGAAATGCAAATTCCACAGAAGGCATTAAATTATTATAATTGTCAATCATTTCACAATAATTGCATAATTGTGTTTGAATATCTGAGTAATTAAAGTAATTATACATTTGTCCAAAATAGCTGGTTCAGATATGGTTAATCCAGCTGCCCTGTGATCAGATGAATCCATATTATTTATTTTTCCGACATAAAATGCGTAATTTATTATCGTACAAATATTGTCATATTTATTTTAATTATGATCAAGTAATTAATTCCAAGGAGGCCTGTAGCGTTAACATGAAGGAATCACTATGAGAACACAGTCTGTCAAGTTGTAATAACGTTTTATATTAGTCAATCAATCATGAGATTTGATCGTGGGCTGAGAGCATATTTAAGAGTGCTCCTCAGCACTCTTGGATCTGCTCTCAAATAAGATCTCAGGAAAATTTGAGGACTCCCACTCCCAGCCCTAATATGTCTTAAATAGGCCGAAATCTGGCTAAGACTAAATATTTTGTCGTAACTACGTTCGAGAATGAGACCCAATGACGTGTTACAGCGTCATTGGCAGAATGAGCATGGCGGGGAATGACGAGTTTAGGCGTCCTTGGTAGAGAAAGTGTTAATAGTTCAAATGTCTGTGTCCCATTCCCGTTTGCACACGCAGATACACACACACGCACACAGTGGGCCAGTGACTTTGGTGGTATGTGCTATTGCACATATGTGTGTCCCGTTCCCGTTTGCACATGCACGCACAGTACAAATATACATTTATTAAAAAAATTAATAAAAAAAACTCTGTTACTTGAAATATTTTTGTGTGCTCCTAAATTTCTTTGTGTGCTCCTAAATCTTTTCAATTAGGAGCACATGTGCTCCTTGGGAAAAAGGTTAGTGTAGAGCCCTGATACACCACATGTAAAAACTGAGCTTGGCAAAACTGGTTGTAAATATTGTGCGCCGTACAAATAGAACAAACTACAGAAAAGAATAACTACATTCCATTAGAATGTTAGAGTTTAACACAGACCCGACATAAGTCGGGTTAACTCGCAGAACGTTGGGCGCGAAACCCGAGAAAAGTCGGGTTTTCATTGTTATTTCTTTTATTCAATATTTTTCTTCATAATTCATCCATCCAGCCTGATGTTATCATTGGGAATGGGTCTGAGATCGCAAACGTCCAATACCGCCACCTAATGCCTTGCGGCCGCTATTGCACTCCATTTGAAACTTTGTGGCTTGGTGTCTGGGCCGAGCTGCGGCGTGCGTGCAGGGTCTAAATACTCGGGCAGGGCAAGCGGTTATAACGGATGCATCGACGAGGGTTCATGTTCAATGTTGGAAACACGATCGCGATCAGTACTTGGAATGGCAATCAGATAATTGGATTATTCTTTTTGCAGTACATCATAGACAAGGTAAGGGCTATATGTTATCAATCTTGCGTTGATCCGATCATTCTTTCCCCGCGATCGGAGCGTGTGTCTGTAATGTACTGTGTAACGTATTCCGTTGGTGGCGATCGAAGCATAGAAACCACCCCCCCCATTCATTCATGCATGCATGATGAAACATAATACAGAAAATCTAGCGTTGATTTCAGATCGATTATTGATCCAGGCGAGGAATGGCACGATTTATAATGAAATGGGATTACACAGAATTACTCTAAAACTATACTCATATTCACCACGGTATAAAACGGAAATGTATGGGTGAAAAAAGTATCTGTTTTTTGCATCTTGACCGAAAGAAACTCAATGACACATCGACTATGTTATTAGATCCATAGCTATAATATTTAATATAGTTTTAGCACTGCAAACACTGGCATTTATCCCCATTGAACAAATCGCTGGCACACACAGCCATACGCCCACAGCGACCTCTGGCGCTGAACCTAACACTTTGAGTGCGACGCCCGAGAATATTCGGGTTTACGCCCCGACCGTTGAGTGCCACGCCCGAGAATATTCGGGTTATTTTTTTTTTTTTTTTTATTAGCGATCTGAAATCATATTGCATCACGCGAGCCTACCGTTGGAGATCCAGGGACCGCCGGCGCTCAGATCTGAAAAAAGCGCCCCCTATCGTCTCCCAGATGGTAAATCACCCTTTTGGAATGGACTCAATGAAAGTGAATGGGAGAACGGATTTCTGACTCCACATTTTACTTCTCACTGATGCAGCCGGGGTCTACCAGAGTTCATTCTGGAGCCTCTGAGCCACGCGGATCATGTGTTCTACTGTATACACGGTTGATCAATACATTTATCGATTTTTTCGAATGGCGATCGGAAATTGGAATAAACCATTTGGATACCATCTGACCTCAGGTAAGGAAGCTATGTTATCAGTGTTAGGATAATCAGACTCGTTTTCACGGAGATATAAGCGTTTTATTATGTGATATAGCTGTTTTGACTGTAAAAGCCATGAGGAAATAACAGCAGCGATTATCAGCGCACGGCACGAGCGTGCGTGCGCACACATAATCGATCATCTAGCGTTTTTATTTGAAAACGATTCATAAATAGGCAGACAAATGACAACGTTCTGGAATATTCCAGTAAAAGGCGATTATCATAGAACGTGTCGTTTTTCCCCGGAAAACGGGTGATTTTCAAAATGCTATCAAACGGAAATGAAGCGATAAAAATACAATCTGCCTTGCCAATGTTGACAGGAAAATGAGTCTTTGATAAGCGACGGGCAGATTAGACACATAACCATAATTTAAAACATAGATTAGGCGTTATTAACGTTAACATTGGCCGTGGACCGTGGCATCAAGGGGGTAAAAAGGAAAACCCGGCGTGGCACTCAAAGTGTTAATGTTCAATTGTGTTTTTTTTAAATATATATATAAAATATATATATTGTAAACAGGTCACTGGTGAAAGAGATTTCGGTGTCATGTAAGATAAGATAAGATATTCCTTTACTGATCCCCTTGGGGAAAGTCGGGCATCATCGCAGCATGGGGGAGGGGGGGTAATGAGGTAATAGGCAATCAAAATGTATCTGAATATAAACATGAGAAAATTAAACAGTGTAAACAAAGGTGTTACAATAAATATATAGGCAATACAAAATTTGAATCTGAATAAATACTATGAGTTGCATATAGCGCTTTTATACAAAGCATTTTTGAATTTGTTCCTCATATTTTACCCATTCACACACCGACGGCGGAGACAACCATGCAAGGTGCCAACCTGCTCATTGGGAGCAGTTAGGGGTTAAGTGTCTTGCTCAAGGACACTTCGACACGCTGCCCGGGTGGAGCGGGAATCAAACCGGGAACCTCTGTATTACCAGACGACTGTTCTACCTCCTGAGCCACTGTCGCCCCTGGCAATAAAGTTTACTTGCATAGATAAAGAAAAAATAAAACCAGGCCCTGTTACACACTCACTCAGTCACACCCAGGCCCTGCTACACACTCACACCCAGGCCCTGTTACACACTCACACCCAGGCCCTGTTACACACTCACTCAGTCAGTCACACCCAGGCCCTGCTACACACTCACTCAGTCACACCCAGGCCCTGCTACACACTCACTCAGTCACACCCAGGCCCTGCTACACACTCACTCAGTCACACCCAGGCCCTGCTACACACTCACACCCAGGCCCTGCTACACACTCACTCAGTCACACCCAGGCCCTGCTACACACTCACTCCCAGGCCCTGCTACACACTCACACCCAGGCCCTGCTACACACTCACTCAGTCACACCCAGGCCCTGCTACTAGGGGTGGACGGTATGAATTTGCGCTACGGTATGGATTTTGACTATACCTTCATACCTTGTGACCGGTAGACTAGAGGGGTTCCCAAACTTTTCAGGCCGGGGCCCCGAAAATAAGGCGTCAGAGAGCCGCGGCCCAATGCACATCGTCAGGCTTTTTTTTCTCTTTTTTTTTGTCAGGCGACCGATTTTTTAAGCCAAATATCACTTCAATCCTATTAAGTTAGTTCAAGTTAGTCATTCATTTATATGTGCTATTTATGAGAGGGCTAACTTGTAGCAAAATAATAATGATAATAATAATAGCCTCATTAAAATACTATTGTTGCTTCGGTTGTTTTCAGCGTTTTATGTGCATAATCTGTTATTTAGTTTAGTTTGAAATGTTCGTTGAAATAAGTAGATTTTTCGTTTTTGTTTACTTATTAAGTTAATATAAAACCATATAGTCACATTTTAGAATACAATAGAATAGAATATTACTGCAATTCAAGAAATATTCTATAAAGGATGGCGTAGGAAAGGCGGTGCGTCAAGATTTTATGATGTTATAAGAGAATACAATGCACCCAAATTGGCGGGTCTGAGATTGAGCTGGGAGAACGATGTACGTGAGGATATTACTGAGGAAATGTGGGAGAAACTGGTGTCCAAATGGAGTAAATTCTCTAGGGAGGCGCAATCACAACTTCTTTTTTACAAAGTGTTGAACAGAAGCTATTGGACGCCTAGTAAACTGGCCAGACTGAAATTAAGGGACAGTGACATCTGCTGGAGATGTGAGAAGGAGACAGGCACTTTACTGCACATGTTGTACGAATGTGAGAAGGTCCGGAAAATGTGGGATCAAATTGTGATATTCCTAAGTAAGGTCTTGAATGTGAAGATAAATAACGCCCCAATGGCATGTGTTTTGGGTATAGTACCGAAAGGGATTAAACTGCCTAAATACCGGGGAATGTGGTATAGAATGGCCATGATATCAGGATGTAGAATTGCATTACGACATTGGAAATCACCTGTTGATATTACTTTTAAAGAATGGATGGAACTAATGTTCCGGACAGCATCATATGAAAGGGTGACGTATAGAGTCGCAGGGAGAGAGGATATTTTCGCTGAGGTATGGGACAGTTTTCTACACCTGACTGAACGGTCTGGGGACAAATGACTAAGATGGGATTACAATATTATCAAGGATGAATATGAAAAAGGGGATTTGATCTGATGGTACTTGTGCTTTATAATGTATTGTGTATATATGTACATATATTTTATGTCCGGATGGTGTGTCTATGGAACGGTCACTGTCTCTATCACACTCACATGTGCGCAGGTATAGCCGCATACAAGTATCTAGGATACACATATTCATATGTGTACATAATAGGTTTACACACACTCATATACACAAGGATAAGGTATACACGTCAGGGGCACACATACATGCACATACTCATTTATAGGAAATAGGCATACACATACCTACATATACACATAGTTGAAATATAAGCTTTCACTGACACATAAGGGGGATACACATGTATATAGGAGACACACACATACGTAGCTGAGACGCACATATATATACACATCTGAGATATACACTCGCATAGGGGGCAGAGGCACACATGGATACGAAACACACACAAGAGATAGGAGTACAGTCACATACCAGGAAGATGCACACACACACATATGAGGCATGTACACATGCTTACGTGATACACGTACCCACATACATGTGTCGGAGACATGCGTGCATGCATGTTATCATGCACAACTGCATATGTCTGGGGCGCGTTCTCTCACATGCAATATGGAGAAGGGTGGCATCCCGATAGAGGATGCAGCACATACCTGCTCGAAGGTAGTTCGGTCTACATGCAAGGTATATATATCAGGAATGTATACGCATAATGTATAGTATAGTATGTTTCTTTTTTCGTAAGTCTTTTTTTATTTTCCATGTCAGTTATTAATGTATTTGTATGAGTCCTTTACATGTTTTGTATGTTCTTACAAAAAAGAAAAAGGCAAATCCTGGAAATTGAATATGATGATGTGGAAAGAGATGTTTGGAATGTTGGAGAGATTTGTGCAAAAAAAAAAAAATATAAAAAAAAAAAAAAAAAATAGAATATTAGAATACAACTAGAAACACTGTCCTGGCCTGCTTCTAAGTTCAGTGGCCTGGAGATTTTTCTTTTTTTTTATAATCATCTCGCGGCCCACCTTTGGGTCGCGACCCCGACTTTGGGAACCACTGGACTAGACCGTAGCAGCTAGTCACAGCAGTAGCAATGATGTTAACGTTACTTGACGATAACGTTTGCAGTGGTCGTTGCATAGTGTTTAATTGTACTGAGTTTTTCTCCACTTGCTCACGGACCTTGTCATATAGGGGCATTTCAATTTGGCTAAGGAGGCTGAGAGGAGACTTGCTTTAGCGCAGCAACGGGCTAACGTTAGCCATTTTAAGATAAATTAATATACCGCGATATATACCGTTACAGTCTATGCTTCAAATCATACCGTGATATACATTTTAGACCATACTGTCCAGCCCTACCTGCTACACACTCACTCAGTTACACCCAGGCCCTGACTGCTACACACTCACTCAGTCACACCCAGGCCCTGCTACACACTCACTCAGTCACACCAGCAGACCTCTACAATGCTCTACAGGCCACTAGACCACATCACTGGAGCCATTTTGGCGTGTAGTGCTTTGCTGAAGGACGTGACACAAACTGCTTCTATGGGAAGTTACTGACAAACCTGGTGACTTACATGCAAATAAATGGTCCAAAACAAAGTATTCGTCAGGGAATTATCAGTACTTGTGTATACGGTTTACTTCTACTTATAGTATATATATTCAGATACAATTTTATTTTCTATTGCCTATATTTATTTTATTGTAACATATATTATATCCGGTAGGGCACAGGCCCTCATCTGCACCTTTGTTTACACCATTTACCTTTCTCATATTTTTATATTCATATTTCATTTTATTGCCCATATTTATGGCTTATTACCCTGCTCATACCTCCCCTCCCATCGCCTGTGCTGCTGGGGTTGATGTTTTATTTTGTATAAATCTTTTATAAAGTTGTTACATTTTAAAAACGTGAATAAACAGATTTATATAAAAAAGAAACTGTGACACAGAAGTTTGGATTGAGGAAGGAGCCAAGCTGTACCTGTAAGGAGCTGGTCATTGTGCTCAAAGCAAACAGTGTGGCACAATCTTTGATGGTGGACTGGCTGTCGAACGCTCCTTGTGTGTCGATTAACAGAACTGCAACCTGCCAAAAACACAAAAACGTTGACAAATCAGGGTACAATGCTAATCAAGGTCATGGAAACGGCATGGGAGACATAACCATGTAGCTATTCTGGAATCAGCATGCAAGACGGATAACTGTGCAGTTAATCTGGAATCAGCATGCAAGACGGATAACTGTGTAGTTATTCTGGAATCAGCATGCAAGACAGATAACTGTGTAGTTCATCTGGAATCAGCATGCAAGACTGATAACTGTAGTTATTCTGGAATCAGCATGCAAGACAGATAACAGTGTAGTTATTCTGGAATCAGCATGCAAGACAGATAACCATGTAGTTATTCTGGAATCACGTATAAATCGATCTGCACTTTCTCTGCCGAGCTATAGTCACTTTTCCGCACCTACTCCCGATCCCGAACGAAAAGTGACTATAGCTCGGCCGAGAAAGGGCCGGTCAACTTGGGACTGGTCTCTCCGTATTCAGGAGACTTGGGCGTATAAAAGTAGATGTCTCCAGCACCCCCACAGCCGTAGCTACAACCACTTAATGTCAAGGCTCTCATCCACATTCATTCATTTTCTCCCCCCGCTCTCTCTCCCATGAGCTCATTGTAACCTGGAAGTGCAGTGGTCTATACAGTGTATACTGAATTTGAGCTGCCATGTGACACATTTCCCAACGAGAATCAATAAGCAAGAGAAGAGAACTTGTGCACAGTCCTTTAACTTGCAATATTTTCAGAAAAACCTGATGAAAGTCTAAGGACTGAAACACACTTTTAATAAAGTCTATTGCCAGTAAAAGGACAGTGTAGGGAGTCATCTTCTCTTGCTTATAGAAATGTTCTCCTACGCACCTACGCACCCGTCTATAAAGAAACTGAAAGTGTGCATGAGATTCCTACGGGAATCAATAAAAGTATCTTCTTCTGATAAAAAGCATTTAATCTTGAACAAACCTTGCTGCCGTCAGGTTTGTCCACCACAAACACCTCGCTCCAGGCCAGGATGCCGGTGGTCTCCCTCTCGCAGCCCCCCCTCCAGGTGAAGCCCGTTAGAGGCTCCTCCAGGCCTCCCATCCACGAGCTGGATGACTGAAAGCACAACGGGACACCAGAGTCATCATTTAGTCCAAATCAGGTTCCTCCTGAGCATGAACTCATTCAGCGCCAATCACGAGTATAGTCGGGTTAACTCGCCAACCGTTCAGCGCCAATCACGAGTATAGTCAGGTTTTAATCGTTATTTCTTTTATTAGCTATATCCATACATTTTTCATCCATCCAGCCTGATGTTATCATTGGGAATGGGTCTGAGCTCGCAAAAGGGCAAATACAGCTGCCTATGCCTTCCAGCCGGTATTGCACATCATTGAAATCCCTTCCCCTTGGGCTGTACGCTGATCTAACAAGTCCGGTCCAGGTTTTCCTTCTCTGGCAAGAGTAACATTTATAACATGGACTGGGGAGACTGGGAGCAGCGTGGATTATGCCTTTCGGACATATAACATTGGATCAATAAATGCGATCAATATTTGGAATGGCGATCAGGAATTGGATTAATCTTTTTGCAGGACATCAGATGTGAGGTAAGGACTCTATGTTACGAATCTTGGGTTAATCCGATGTTTCTTTCACCACCATCGGAGCGTGTGTGTGTGTGTGTTTCTGACGTTGGCTGCAGGCAAAGCACTGAGAAGTGATTTTTCAGCCCCCGCTTCTGTTCACGCATGATGACACATATAATACCGATAATCTAGCGTTATTTTCAGAACGATTCATAAATCAAGCGACAAATGGCACGATTTCTAAGGAAATACATTGAAGCGCTGTTTGCTCGAGTTTCTTGAGATTAGACAGAATGCTCTGGAAATATACTCTTATTCACCACGGTATAAAACGGAAATGTATGTATGAAAAAAACAATCTGTTTTGTGCATGTTGACTGGAAGCAACTCACTGACAATTGGACGGGTGTATTAGACCCATAGCTATAATATAAGATATATTTTAAGCACTCGCAAATGTCGCAGTCTCCCCATTGATTAAAGCGATGGCGCTCTAGCGCCCTCTGGCACGCCGACCCGTGGCGCTGAATGAGTTAAAGAAGAAGCCACAGAGGATCTTAATGGACAGAAATAGATGCCTCTGACATATTGCATCCTCATGATACGGTTTATTCAGGTACTTTTTTTTTTAATTTATTGATCTTTTTCCCCCTCCTTTTTCCTCCGATTTGTCTCCCATCCCAATGTTAGTCGTTATGCCAATTCCCAATCCCCTTCCTGGTCGCTGCGCACTTACCCCCCACAGTCGGTCTGGGAGAGTGGAGGCTACCACGTGCTTCCTCCGACACACGTCCAGCCAATCAACCGCTTCTTTTCACCTGGCAGCGCGGATTCTCACTGAGAGGGCGTAGCGTGTGGAAGGATCACACTATCCCACTTAGATCCTATCCGCGCTTAGCAGGCGCCCCGACCGAACTGTAGGAGTCGCTGTTTACAACAACCAGGACCCACCCCGCCTATTCAGGTATTCTTTATCGTTTATTGTTATTTGCACTTACAAACGTACATTCTGGAATAAAAAGAAACAAACATACATTCTGGAATAAAAAGAAGTAAAATAAGAACAGTTCAAATGTGCAGGAAAGGTCATAAAGGCGAAAGGCTTATAAGTGACCCCCCCTCTTAAACCTATATAGAATAACTACACCGAACCCCCCCCCCCCCCCTCCTCCCCACTAACATGCGCAAACACACATGCGCATATCCCTCTCTCATACACACAGATGCATACCATACAGCATTATACAACAATTACAATGTTGAAAAAATTGAAGAAAAAAGACTACTCACAAATACACAAGGATACTAAAGACTACAAGATCTGTAGTTATTTTTTAAGCTTGCTTTTAAATGTATTTAAAGTGGAACATGTTTCCGTTAGATTTTTTATATCATTCCACATCACTGCACCTTGATAGACAATGAGAATTTGGCAACAGAGGTCCTACAGAAAGGAATGCGTAACGATGTACCCCATCCGAAACGATGGGGTACTGACTACGGTAGTATTCTCACCGCACGAAGCACTATATATTAACAGACTATTATTAGCTTAATAGACTACGTCCAACTCGACGATATAGTGCCAAATATGACTATTCAAATATTAATATACACGATGTCTCAATACCGATGGTAGGCGAACTTGGCCTTACTCCCACACGTGGCGTCGCGGGGAGGCTTTACGTCTGTGACTCTATTGGAGGGTAAGAAACTGGACTGAAAAGAAAGTCCTACTTTAGTAGCGCAGTATATATACGCACTATGAACAAATAGTCCCATTAGTGGTGCGGTAGCCAAATTCCTACGCGGAACTAGGACTTGTTCGTACATGTCGAGCGGTACGTTTGAACTGGGTCTGAGGGGTATGGCAGCCTGGCACCAAGGTCTCGACCAATAGTAGAATGGAGACTATTATGGGATGTTCAGTAGGCTAGAATGGATATTCAATGCATATTGTACAAGGAATATACAAGGGATATCAGGGAATATTAGAGAATATACAAATACAATTAAATATATATATATAAATAAATATATATATTCGGTTTAATCTGGCCCTTCACAACAGTAACCAACGATGTTTTATATGTCTGCACTTTATGCATTCCTCATTTTATGCCCGTCTTAACTTTTTTTTATTTTTTTACTGCTGTGAAGCACTTTGAGCCGCAATTTCTGTATGAAAGGTGCTATACAAATAAAGTTTAAAGTTTATTATGACAACACGCCAGCGCTACCCATGAGTTTTACATTTATTTTAATATTTAAATTATTTATTTATTTTTTGCAGTGAAAGCTTGGGGCCAGCTTATACCTTATACACTGTACTCCGCACCATCTTGTTTGAAGGGGAAAGCCCTGTTCTAGTTCTGGGAATCTCTTGAAGGGGTGCGTAGCTGTTGCTTTTTTGTCTGAAGTGATTCATGTTAAAGGAACACGCCAACTTCTCCAGAGAGAGACAAGAAGATAGATACCAGTTTTGTCTCTGTGCGTTCAGTAGAAAGCTATCTGGCTGCATGTTAGCCTAGCTTAGCACAATGAATGGAAGCGGACATGGCCGGTTAGCCTAGGCATTGTCCAACTAACACCTCTCAGGAAGGCTAACTGGCACTGTCCGCTTCCATGCATTGGGCTAAGCTACAAAACATCATCTGATTTAACCCACGGCACACTGTGTGACTCCCTCCAGGCATGACGCATTACACAAGTAGATTTCTGAACTGATTTAATGAAGCTTGTCCAGTCTCCATCCAAACCGTAAAATCTTGTTGGCTGTGTACCAGTATAAGAGAACATTGAGAAGTCCTGGTGTTGTTTATGTATTTCGTTTTCGTCTTGTTAGATTGTCTTGTTAAGACAACTATCTTCATTTACTTGCCAGAATTGACCGCAAGGTCAAGACAGCCATCCATCAGGTCATGTCAAGACACAAAAGAAAGAAGGCGGAAACACGTCACCGGATATTAAATGAGACAAAGTAAAAGAAATCATGTGCTATTCAAATTATCTATATAAACCATATGAAATACAATCATGTGTATTATTATTAATATGCAAAATAAACATAAAATCGTAAGCATAAATAACTGAACTGTATGTAACCATTGCTGCATTTACACTCCCACCTATACTAATAGAATGTGGAATTGTGGAATTTCTTATTGCAGGTACTTCAAAGGATATGTCTCGAAGGTCAATTGTATTCAACAAACAAGGTAAGTTTACAGGTAAGGGTTTTTACAACAGATAAACTCACAGGTACCAGGTAAGTATCTCTTAAAATAACAAAATAAAAACTCCTATTTCAGGGGTAAAGGTAAGCAGGAAATGGGTAAGTGCCAAATAGATTAATGCTAAATAAACTCACTAGTGCTCTAATCTGCTTCTAACAATGTCTTGTGTATTGGTCTCTCTAAAATACACTGTACTTGTAACTGAGGGGTTACAAATCCCTGACTGTATTAAAGATTGTGATAGATTAAACCACTGCTAGTTATGTACTTTAATTACTGGCCAGACAGTACATCAAATATAGATGGTGAACACCCACAAGAACACGGCATTGACAAAGAAATAGTATTTGAGGGTAATTTATTATTATTATGCAACATTAGGTTACAGAATGAGAATTAGGGTCGCGCTTGTATGGCGAAGAATATACGTAAAGTCAGTCAATAGCATGAGTCACTAAGAATAGCAGGAATCCTACGATGGGTCTAAGTTGACACCACCTGTCGTATAGTAGCAACTATATAGGGCAACACTGGTACTGACTGGAGACAATGGGTTCCCTCCGGGGGTGTAAGGCCTGGAGGGTAGAGGAATGTTCGGGTACTCCGTCTGATTCAATGAGGAATAAAGAGACTCCAGGTACAGGAGTCGGTCCTTGTAAATCCCTTGATCAGCAGCAAAGTAATAATTGTAATCCAAATGCTCGACAGCATTGATGACAGCTAGCCAGCCTCCGTCCACGAGGCCGGCCCGAGTTGTAATCCTCACGAGGTTGAATCCCAAACGATAGTGGAAATCAACGATGCTCTTCTCCGGGTACCACGTTCCAAATCAATATAATCCAACCAGTAATGGTTCTGCAATCGCCGACTCCGATTCTCCTGTGTACATGTCCAACGGTTCTCCGCCTAGGACTCCTCGGGTGTGGGCGACGTATTTAGGCCACACACCCTGGTTAAGTACACTAGCTAAAGACACGACGAACCGCTGGGTAATGCTACACACGAACGAACTGTGGCCGCACGATATACAATAAATGAACGACTATTTACTTCACATTAGATTAAGTCGAACTCAACGTTACTTCATTAAACTCTGACACTTTTACCATTCTATTCGCACGCGGTTCTCAATGCTCTGTTAGACGCAAGGTTGCTCACTTCACTGCACGTTGACTCGTGGTGAAGGTGGGTAAGGTACTGAACGAAGACACGAAGCTAAGCACGGTGTGCGCACCTTGCGCTGTATTTATACTTAAGTGAATATCTAGTCCCAACCTCAGTCCTTGTCTGGTATCACTACGCTGACTCCGGGCATGTTCCGACATGCCTGCACTTGTCTTTGAACTTGCCGTTGGGGGCTTGCGCGCTGGCGCCTGGGGGCGCTGTCCAATAGGAGAGCGAATATTACTCTGGTTTGAACGTAGGTAAAGGGATATACCGTGTATATATAAATAATATACAAAGTATATCAAACAATAAAGGTAGATTCTCAGTTTAATCTGGCCCTTCACAACAGTACTGGTTGTAGCTTTCCCTTTGCTATCGTATGTGGTGTGGCTTACTAGCAGCTTCACCTTTCTGCGGTCTTGGCAAGTTCATGCTTTTGCTTGAGTCTTTTTATCTCAGCTGGGAAGGCCTCTTCTTGAGCAAGCTTGATGATAGCAAGCTCAGCATCTTTTCTTTCTTCGATAGTTGTATTTTCGTTGGTGCGTTCTTTTGTACATTCGGCACTTGACACATCTGTAGAGGTGCGACGAGACAGTGCTGCTGCATCCCATGATCCACCATCCATTAGCTCTGAGTGCGTTTGTTGTCGGATCTTTTCGTGGTGGTGTTTGATGAGTAGGGATGAGATGTGGCTTTTCTGTGGAAGTATTGCTGGATGTTTTATGTGGGGGTGTAGCGCTGTTTGACCTAGACATCCTCCCACCCTGAGGATCCCGTCTTCGTCCAGAGCTTTTTTAGCTTACTTTCTTTGTTTAGTTTTCTTTCGAGACCTTTCAGGTGGTGGATTGCGCTGATCTTGTTGTTAGGTAGCTCTGGTCATTCCCCTTTGAACGACAGGGGCATCTCGTAGTGCCCGTTTTCCTTCTGTGTGATAGTGAATGGGTTTCCATATCTCTCGTTCAAAAGCTTCCACGCCACAACATAAGCGGATGCTGTGCCGAGTAGGAAATAGCCATCGATCGCCTTTCTTGCATCTCCATCTACATACTTGTGGAGATGCTAGATCTTTTCATTTTCCTGGATGTTCTTCTGATCTATCAGAGTTTGAAATTATGTCTCCAGTCACTGTACAGCAATGGATTCCCTTTGAATACTACAGGTTCAGGAATGGGGATTCAGTTTGAACTCACTGTATTTGCCAGGACCCTGACAAGCTCCGAGTCTGATGTACTTTCACCCGGGGAGGAGACTACAGTTCTTGGTGCAGAGAGCACATACGAGGAAGGAGGACTTGTAGGAGCAGGCATTTGGTCGACTGTTCTCCTCTCGCTATCCACTACGATGTTTAGCTTCTCTTCTTCTGTTGTCACCACTTGGTCGTACACTTGGATTCTAGCTTCAAGTTCAAGTTCAAGTTTCTTTAATAGTTGTCATACAGAAGTACAGAATACTTTTATACAAAATGCTTCTTACTGTTACGCTCCAGAGACTGTGCAAGACAAGATAAGTATGAAATAAAATAACATAGTATAGCATGTAAATTAGAAGTAAAAAATGAGGTCACAGTGTTCAGTATAGACATATGTACAATGTTCGATGCAGAATAGACGTAACTGAGTTACCATAATATACAATATACTATGCAGTGTACTAATATACAATACTAATATACTAATCTAGATTAAAATGGCTAAAAAAAATTAAAAAAAACCTGCCGAAGGCATTCAAAATATGTGTGTTCTACCCAAATAATGACCAGAAGTAAGTCCTTACTTTTTCTTTCCTCCTTATGTTTCTCAGGCCAGGTGGCCCATTACACCATGAGCCCATGTCCCGTTTCCAAAATGCATTACAGACTGTTTGAAAAAGCTGTTTTGCTATGATAATTGGTAATGAAATATCAAAATAATGTTCAATAAGATGTACTTGTGTTTAATAAGTTGTTTTATTCAGAAGTTAAACACAAATAAATAATATTACCAGTACAGAACAGTACAGTATCTAGCACACTCTCAGGAGCAAAACAGAAAGAAGCATTTCAAACTTGAACTATGTGACATGGCTTGATTCAATCAGTCCAATCTCTATTTCTCCTTCTTCCACCAGTCACTCAGGCAGACCAGCTTGTTTTATGTAGCGATGTCTACTTATAGTGCCTATAATATTTTTCCCTTTGGGTGCCAATGCAAATCAACTGCTCCAGTGGAGTTGCTCAGTGGCCAATGGTGTCAACTGTGGTTGTACTGGGCAGCTCCCAGGTGTGAATGGAACTGTGTGAATGTGAAGCAGGGCGTTCCTGAAAACCTACCCTGGGTAAATAAAGGTACAACATTTTTTTTTTATTTTTTTTAGATTAATGCGTTAATTATATTATCGCGCGATAATAGTATCGCGTTAGCGCAGCACGTTAACGCCGTTAACGGCCCAGCTCTAGTTAAAATAGACATAAAAAAGTGAAGGATTGGACTTTGCGAGCTAACTGTAATACAATGTTATTTTTTTACAATAATTTACATAACATCGTAAGAAATTACTAATGTGTATGGAAACTGACAAAAAAGGTAATGGTAAAGGTAACGCTTAAAATGTATTATTGCAGCGGCAAAAGGCGCAGTGGAAATGTGTGGGTGCACCTAAATTATGTGCTGGTGCACCTAAATGAAAAAGTTAGGCGCACTGGTGCAACCAATGTAAAAAGTTAGTCTGGAGCCCTGTTTTCACATCCCTACAACCTAGACGCCTGCGAACCCCAGCTACTAGGACAGAGAGGCTTAGGCTCAGCTTCTTCCCCCAGGCCATCAGAGCCTTGAACAATGAACATTGAGTGCCACAGAACACTGAACTATCCACACACAAGCACACATGAGCACACACACGACACGCACGCTGTACACGCTCACACACTAGCAGCCACTTTAACATGAGCGGGCACACACTCATGCCGCACACACCCACACTTATTGCCAAAAGGAAAGGCCACTTTAAATTAGTATAGCAACAGTAACAGTGTATTGCACTACCAAAGCTACCTAGCATGTCCTATATGCTCTGTAAATAACTATGTACAGATACCGAGATGTCACACCATGTTACCTGTTACCCGTTATTGCACAATGTTGTTTTTATTGGATTCTATTATATGTTGTACCACTGTATTGCACATTGTTGCGGGCAAGACCACCCGCATTTCATTGTATACTTGTATGCCGTGACAAATAAAACTCTCGACTCTTGACTTGACTAGAGCAGGGTTCCCAAACCTTTTCACATCCCTACAAGAGCAGCGGTTCCCAAAGCTTTTCAATCAGGCCCCACTTGGGTCATTGGAAATATTTCCGAGCCCCACCTAACCTGGTCCCCACCTAGATATAGGCTAGAATAAATTTTAGGCTACAAGACAAGATTAACATAACAAGACACAATTAGTTTTATATATTTTATTAGAAAATGAACAAAAGCTTGGCAAATGATCCTGTGCCACTGTGAAATAATTAGGCCTAATTAAAATGTTGTAGGCCTACAGTAAGATAGGAGATTTATTTTCATTCAAATAATAATAACCTTTTGTGGCAAAACATTTAGGCTTCTGAATGTGGTCTGTATAAAGAATAACACATTAACTCAGTTCATTTTTGTTGACATTGGTGTTTATCAGTTTTGGTAGGCTAAATTAATATTATTCTTAATTCCTTCTCGCGCCCCACATACAGTACCTCCACGCCCCACTAGGGGGTCGCACCTTACACTTTGGGAACCACTGACCTAGAGGCATCAGTCAAGGTCCACTGGCTCAGGCTGTCTACACTGCAGTCTACACTGGCTGTCTACACTGCAGTCTACACTGGCTGTCTACACTGGCTGTCTACACTGGCTGTCTACACTGCAGTCTACACTGCAGTCTACACTGGCTGTCTACACTGCAGTCTACACTGCAGTCTACACTGGCTGCAGTCTACACTGGCTGTCTACACTGCAGTCTACACTGCAGTCTACACTGGCTGTCTACACTGCAGTCTCAACCGATTGCTCTGCCTCCACCCTCGTGGTCGTCGTTACCATACTGTACTTCACTACCATTTTGGACGGCGATCCCAAGATAACAGGACTCCTCGAGAGGCACAAAGGAGCCTTTATGTGTGGAATAAAAGAATGTGTTCTTGTAAAAGCAGGCCACAGTGCGGGCATTGTGCGAGCTGAAATCCTCTTTCAAGTGCAGCTCCAATGGATTATAGTCATTCCCCAAAAATTATGAAAGCTTTAGGCCAAATTGACACAGATCTAGAGTCTGTTCTGTTAGCAGATAGTTCAGTAGCAAAGTGTCAAGTGAGATATGAAGTGTACATCTAGAGCTGCCGCGATTACCGCATTACCGCGGTATCGCTGTTACATCACGGCCACCGCAGAGTAGGCTGAATACCGCGTCACCGCTGTTTTTTATAATAATAATAATAAATTACCCTCCTCTCGTTGGGCTTGCGGCTCTGCAGATATACCCTACTCATCTATCGAGGTTCCAAGCGACCCTATTGGGTACCAGAAAAGTCACGTGAAACATTGCAGACCACTGATTGGTCAGAAGAGAGACGCGTCACACGTTGTAGCGTCATGCAGTGTGTTACCACCAATCGGCAAGCGCGTATTAGGTTTTTACTTCCTGAATGTCAGATCATCACAACACGGCTAATAACGTTAGCTTTAACTCTCCGCCGGAGTGGACTACGATCGCTCCTAAGGAGTACTAAACGAGACATAATGATTTTACTGTCTGCAACGAATGTTATAATAAAAGCCCTTCGTTCTATACACTTGTCTGATTGAAAACTTTATTAACAGACCGCAGAATGGGACAACTCAGCACGCTCTGAGCAAAGAAAGGAACTGAGATATGAATAGAGTATTGCTTGCCTTGCTATTGTCCGGTAAATACGCTGATAATGCCACAAAACGAATGCCTTTATTATAAAGTAGTAACTTTATAGTAATAATAATAAGAAAGGGTCGGGGGGGTAACCACCCCTGCCCGCGACACCGAGTGAACGGCGCACGACCAGAGGGTAAACTTCGAATCCGTGTTTCACTTTCAATAACTAATGCGTGCTTGCCGAATCCCAAACAATATTCATGCTGCAAAGTCATCCTCTAAAAATAGACATTTAGACTAGAGGCAGGCTATATGCTATAAAGAGTAGACTACTACTACTAAAAAAAAAATGCATTCAAACTTTTTTTTTACATTTTTTGTGTGCATGCGGTAATAACCGCGGCGGTAGGAAATATTTTGCAAATTTGTGCGGTAAGGAAATAATCAATACCGCGGCAGCTCTATGTACATCCATTCCAGATAATATTGCATGTTTATGTTGAGTAAAGACATTTGAAAACAACGCTAACATTTCTAGTTAAGGAATATCATCAATGTTGGGATTAACTTCCTCTAATTTCCCACGGGATAATAATAAAAGTATTTCTATTCTATTCTATTCTAACCAGTTTCACTATAACCGCACTTATAAATGTCACGGTTTACAAACTGTACACATTTGAGAAGCTATTGTATCTGCATTTCGCCAGCTCATGGAATGAACAGTCCTTAAAGCTAGAGATTCTTCCCACCATGTTTAAAACCATGATCGCCAACCTTTGTCAATCAAGTTGTACGTGTTTTAATTGATTTGTTATCCTTGCTCTTTGCCTCATCTTGTTGTTTTATATGCCGCGTAATTTTATGCTTTTTAAAATTTATTTCTGTACAGTATGTACACTCGACATGACTGTAAATGAGGGAAACCTCAGTTGCCTTTCGAGTTTAAATAAAAGGTTTGAAATTAAATGAAACTGAAATGCAGCTACGGTTATTCAGCCTTGCGTTAACGCTGCAGTAGGCAACTTCCCAGCATTGTTTCACATGCTGCAACATGTCGTTAGCCTCATACCATAATTGTTGCCTACGTAATTTTTCAAGATTTTAGGAAAAGAAAAAAATACATTTTCCAGCAAATGTGTAACAGTTTTTCATTTATATATATTTTATATATATCATTTATATATATCTTTACAAAAAAGAACTGGATAATATTTCAGTTCACTAGCTATATTAGAAGAACTATTCTAAAATAATTAAATATATATTAAATATTAAAGGGGACATGCATTGCTATTCCTTGCACTATTTGGGCAACTTTACACAATTCCTGTGAGTCTATTGAAGACATCTGTACGTTTTTTTTTTAAATGCATTGTTTTATATTTCTAATCAAGTACTCAAAACCATAATTTTTCAGCCTCAGGATTTCAGGCTGTTATGGCCTGGCTCCGCCCATAAGCACTTTGAGTGACAGTCAGCCCACACAGTCTGCGACTGGTAGACCGAGAGAGATAGAGAGAGAGAGAGAGAGAGAGAGAGGGGGGGGGTGGGGGAGAGAGAGAGCGAGAGCAAGAGCAAGAGCGAGAGAGAGAGAGAGAGAGGATTCACTTCCTTGTGTGCGTCCAGCAGACATGGGGCTGTTGCAGTGGAAAAAGACAGGCCGTTATTGATAAGGCCCCCCCCCCCCCCCCTACCCTCTCTCCCTCCCTCCCTCCCTCTCTCTTCCTTTCTTCTTTTTTTTTTCTTTCTTTCACGCTCTCCCTCTGTATCATTCTGCTCTCCGCGGGGCGGTGTGTGGGGGGGGGACCTGCGCGCGGAGTGTTTGCACAGTGGTCTCTCTCTCTCTCTCCCTCCGTCTCTCCCTCTCTCTCTCTATTCTCTATCTCTCTCTCAGAGTGCATGCAGAGGTGTCGGGTTTCACTCTGCCTCCCAGTATGAGGAAGTGGTTTCCACTCGCTGTTTAGTCTCGGTAGATTGTGGGCGGGCATTAGCTCCAACCACAGAGCCAATCGCATCACTGTCCGCTTACCCAGGCCCGGGTGCGTCTATGCCAA
Organism: Notolepis coatsorum; assembly: GCF_963971535.1. Classification (NCBI taxonomy): domain Eukaryota; kingdom Metazoa; phylum Chordata; class Actinopteri; order Aulopiformes; family Paralepididae; genus Notolepis; species Notolepis coatsorum. The sequence continues at coordinate 89,359,809 of NC_140171.1, read as the reverse complement.
ATACAACGCAGTTCGGTTTCCGGGTTCCTCTGATTAGCCACGACGCCCACGTGACCCTGCGCTAGCACGCCCCCTTATCCACGCCTGCTGCTACGCCGCGCCAAGCTCCCTGTGTGCTCTCGCTTCCTCAATTTATACGCATGGAAGTATTGACTACGCCGTAACGAATCATTAAAAACATATACCGTTAACTGGAATATGTTGTTTCTTTACACATATGTTGGATTATGTAATTGGTTTGTCATGACAAACCAATACTCGCTACTTTACATCAGGGTGAACGCTGTTGGTAACACCACCCACTTCAATGACAGCTCTTGACTCAGAGTGGCATTGCGCGTGATGCGCGACAATATTATAAAATACAATATTATAAAGCACTTAGCAGCACTTAGCACTTTAAACTTACCAGAACTTTAGCAGGCGGAGGCGGAAACAGGCTTCGACAGCGACTTTAGAAGCGGCTGATTAAACAAGACGAAAGCGAAATACGAAAGTGAAAGTCAAGTCGTCGCCACTCATAGCAAATATGAGAGCTCTGTAGTGATTTTATTGGTTTGTCATGACAAACCAATTACATAATCCAACATATGTGTAAAGAAACAACATATTCCAGTTAAAGGGGAACTCCAACATTTTGGGAAATTAGCTTATTTAACATCTTCCCTGGAGTTAGACAAGAAGATACATACCTTTTTTGTCTCTGTGCGTGCATTTTAGCTTTGGGAATAGACGCTCCGTTAGCATAGCTTAGCTTCATCACTGGAAGTGAGGCAGGACAGTAGCCTTACAGTGCCTTACAGTGTATTGCAAGGTCTGACATTGACCAAACTTGATATGCATGACCTTGGTGGGCTCTAGGTCAACTCCTGAAAAGGGGGTCAATGTCAGACTTTGCAATCAAAAGTTAGGGGGCTAATAACCCTTGCCATAATTTCAGTGCGCCCCCTAACTTTTGATTGCAAGGTCTGACATTGACCCCCTTTTCAGGAGTTGACCTAGAGCCCACCAAGGTCATGCATATCAAATTTGGTCAATGTCAGACCTTGCAATACACTGTAAGGCTACTGTCCTGCCTCACTTCCAGTGATGAAGCTAAGCTATGCTAACGGAGCGTCTATTCCCAAAGCTAAAATGCACGCACAGAGACAAAAAAGGTATGTATCTTCTTGTCTAACTCCAGGGAAGATGTTAAATAAGCTAATTTCCCAAAATGTTGGAGTTCCCCTTTAACGGTATATTTTTTTAATGATTCGTTACGGCGTAGTCAATACTTCCATGCGTATAAATTGAGGAAGCGAGAACACAGGGACCTCTGCCGCTCTGCCGCGCGCTGCAACACACAGAGGAGCTTGGCGCGGCGTAGCGGCAGGCGTGGATAAGGGGGCGTGCTAGCGCGGGGTCACGTGGGCGTCGTGGCCAATCAGAGGAACCCGGAAACCGAACTGCGTTGTATTTGGCATAGACACGGCCCGGGTGACGTCACGACATGCCTCAAATCAGGATGACCTAATTAAATCTAGCAGGAAATGGTCTGAGCTGAATCAGAGCAATCCGCCAATATGGTATTTAGACACAAAAACACATTGATACTAACTCCTATTACTATAATACAATGCTAGAGACTGAAAAATGCATGTCACCTTTAAATTAAATATATACGATATATTCTTTACAATAAAATACATTTGATTATAAAATGCTTGTGTTCTTTTGTCCCTTCATAGTGTCACATACTAAATTACCCAATAATAATAATAATAATAATAATCATAAAACCATGATATCTCCATATTCACAAAGCCTCCCAGGGTTGAGGTGCTGATCTGGAGTCAACGAGCAGGAACACTATAGTCCTCATGCCTATAGTCAAACTAAGAGTGAAGCTGACTCTAGATCAGTAGTCAATATGGACTGTGGTCGTGTGGTCTTCTACCTGCTGCTGCTCACCACAGACCATTTGGTCTTCTACCCGCTGCTCACCACAGACCATTTGGTCTTCTACCCGCTGCTCACCACAGACCATTTGGTCGTCGGAAGATGCCCTGCTTTTAACCCAACCATGCTGGGTTTCTTTCAATTAAATTAATTTCATCAATTAAAATGGGCTCTAAGGATCTGTGACCCACATAGAGGTCTCTCAGCATGTGACGCCATGTCTGAGTGCTGTTCACTGGGTCCGTCTTCATAGCCAGAGGACCCTGTGTCTTGTGCATGTGAGCCATGCAGTACTCCAACCATTACATAACCAAGTCATGGATGCAGAACAAATGGCGTTTGCTCGTCAGGGCTTGTGCTATGTGGTTGCACATTCCCCTCCCTGTGAATAATGCAGCAGTAGGAATTCTCGCTCACAATTCTGTTATAAAGACCTCAGGTGGAACACAAGTCTACTTGTGATTCTTGTGAATTACTTTTCACTTGAAAACCAGAGATATTTTCAGTTGCATGAACTTAGTTGAAGACTGATCTAATCCTTAGACTGAGACATTCTCTAGTTAGACCAGTCTAAATAATACAAGCATAAAAGACAAAAGCATTAACCTCTTAAGCCCTAGCCATATTTTCTGAAAATCCGCCTAAAAATACATACCTAAGTAAATGGAAGATTGCTCCACTTCTACAAGGTCCATTTGCATGTTCTTGGTATCTAGGGACATATATGGATCTCAGGGAAAATATTCACAGTGTCTGTTACTAAGGCTTGAGTAAATTGTAATGAACCAAAGGAGAATATACATTCTTTTTTTTCATCTTTGACGGTGAATAACACCATGCTAAAATTGACCAGACATGAAACATTGCCACTGAGCTCATTCAGCACCTTCTTGAGATCACGTGTACAAAATATCTAAGCAACTTAATAAAGGGCAGATGATTAAAAGGGAGGTTTTGTATACAGTACTGAATTCTGCCATCCGGACACATGCAATTTGAAATATAATTATAGAATATAGAATATCAGGCCTATAAATGACCTTATTATGGCCAAGTCACACATCTATGGATCGGGCCAAATCTCCCCTTCCCAATGGCAGAGTTCAATCTGGATTTAGTATCACCATCATCCCCTGACTGTGCAGCAAAGACCGTGAATGAAATCTACTGTAAGAACAGTTACTTTTTTAGAATGTAAATTTCTCCGCCATTTCTCATCAGATTGCAACGCCATTTCTTGCTAGACGTTCACAGAGAGGTAGAGAAACTAACTGCGTTCTGTTTTATGGTAATAACGTTCAGGTTTGTGGGATAGGATCCCAAAAAATAAAAGAAAAAAGTCACGCTAGAAGTCAGATGAATCTGATTGACAGGGGCTGGCGTGATCTGGGAAGTGTCGTTTCTTTTTTTATTCGAAAGCCCATCGAAAGCCCTGGGTCTCTTCTCTCAAAAGACTACACTCAAGTTAGGTTGCACCAAATTCTTGCGTCTATAAGCGCCTTTTTTCTTTCTTTTTTTTATGGTGTGATATCAATCTCGTACCGGTACCGGATGGCTCAGGCTTAAGAGGTTAAGCATAAAAAGTAAGACTTAGGCTGCGGTTACACTAATGGCCAGTTTTCGTTTCGTTTTCAGGGCCAGTTTCGCTTTTCAGAACGCAACGTAATGGCAGGCAAGTTAGACATTGTTTTTGCCTCCTGAGCACAGTGATGTATATACATGTAGTACAATGCCAAAGCAGTAGGTGGCGATGTAGTTCAAACATGAAGGTCATTTGCAACCAATCAGAAAATTTTAATGTGCCAATACACTTCCTGCTCAAAATCAACAATCCACCATCTTTAGATGCCTCGCGTGAGCCATTTAGCCAACGTAGCATTTATTTTTCAGCAAAGAAAGTGCAATAAAAGTGCAATAAACAAAACGGATACATTCACTGTGTGTTCTGCCTCTCATTTGTTGATGAAACAAAACTAACATCAACACAATTGACCACCAAGAGCGTTTAGTCTCACAAAAAGATCGTCGCCGATTTTGTTAGCTTATGTGCTAACGTGATAGGGATATGCCATTATAACAGTATAGCATTGTGGCTAGCAGCTTGGTAACGTTAATGCTAGCAGAATGAATGGATGTAAACTTTATTTAACAGATTGCATAATGGGTACAATACAATACGGCTCAATACAAACAATTGTTAAGGGAATGCAGACTGTTGTAGCTTGGACTGGGCAACACATGGTAGCCGCAGCTCCTTGGGACAGCTCTGCTGTAAACACTGGAAATAACCGTGCGGGTCTCTACTGCGCATGGGCGTTGAGCAACAACGGCTCTGTATCCGGCTTGCGCAGATTACATGGCACCATTGTCTGTGAGTTTTGGCGAGTATCCAAAACGGAAACACAATTTCAGCGTTGCCAGTAAGGCAACGCGTTATCCTGCAAAAACGGCGTTTCTTTTTAACACTTTGATCGCCAGCGTTAAATTCATAATTTACCATCCCTCGCCAGCCCTATTTAACATGGAGAAGTTCCCCTTCTTTGCAGGGCTATAACTTTTTAAATTGCATTGCTAAATTGACATTACTATGGCCCATTCAACGTCCTATATCTATTGTTCAGGGTGTAGCAACGTTATACTTTTTCATTCACATATTCATACTAAAATACAGTCTAAAGTATAAGTATGTTTTTATCGTTTTCTGCAGCTTTCTCCAGAACTTGATTTATAGCCCTAAATGCATTATATTGATGATCAAATACAGTTTGGTAGGAATCTGTGCGAGATAAAGAATTTCAACTGGACGTGCTTCTAGGAGTTACTACGTATGATCTGATGTTGACCGGATGGGCGGGGGGTCGTTTATAATTCCGTGGGCAACGTTATATCATTCATCTAGTGTGGGTGATATGATCATCAGAGCAGTTTATATGGAACACGTTAAAAGAAAACGCTGAATCTTACCGTAGCTTCCTCATAGCGTTGGGCGATGAGCGTGGAGCAGAGATATTCCTATTATGGGATGTAGAAATACCCGATCCATTTCCAGGTTGTATAATAGTATATACGTCCAAATCATGTTGTTTATCGAGTTATGTGCAACCGATCGACATCCATTGTGTCAAGATGGAGTCCTGCTAATGATAGCGAGTGCCCGGACGAAATATGGGTGAGCACCACTTCATCCGCATCACTTCCTGTTTGGGCGAGCGGCCGATCGGCCACCAGATGGCGCTCTTGAACCGTTGGAGAATTGAGAGGGGCTCACCAGTACATATAATGTCTCCGGGGGAGAAATATGATTTCGATCACAGATTTTTGAAATATTGATATCAAAGACGTGTTACGGCGTCTTCGGCAGAATGAGCATGGCGGGGAATGACGAGTTTCGGCGTCTCCGGCGATCAAAGTGTTAACTTGGACAGCAAGCGTAATCATTCAGCAACAAAAACGTTGCTGTATTCACCAGTGTAACCATGGCCTTATTTCGAGGCAGAAAGGTTACCCGCCCTCCCCCTAGGGATGGGAATTGATAAGATTTTATCGATACAATTCCATTGTCGATTCTGGTTATCGATCCGATTCTTTATCGATTCCTGATACAGTACATTTGTAATTTAAATAAATAAATTGGAAATGCAACAGAACTAAGCTGGTTAGAATAACAACATGCAACTTGACATTTCTGATTGTCATTTATCATTTATTGTCAGAAAAATACAAAAACTGTAAACAAATTAATTAACTATAGCCAGGCCTACACTTAAATAAAATTTATTTGAGAACTAATTTAATCTATTGAACTGTAGTTGCATTCAACAGGTCGTTATTGCAAAAGACAATTTGTTAGCAATAACCTACCTGTATAAATAAAGGCCAGCTCAGTGTTCTCTCTCTGTCTCTCTCTGCAATGAGCATGGCTATTTAGCTAGATAGTGGCTAACGTTACTTTACCATGTAAATTAATGACTAGGATGCAAAGCACTTTCAGTTTTCACTGCACACACAAAACGGTCGCAATATCGAGCCCTTTAGGTTTTCCTAGTCAAGCAATCAAATAGTCTGCTATGGCTGCATGCATGGCGCTAACGTTATTGTTTTTAAATGCGCAACTGTCGGAAAAACATGGCATCGATAAGAGGAATCGATAGTCATGGAGGCATGCAATTCCAGGAATCGGACAATTAGGAACCGGTTCCCAATCGATTCTGATTCTCGATTCCCATCCCTACCTCCCCCTGTTGGCTAAAAGTGAGTTACGCAGCCAAATAGAAATATTTCTATTTGCAAGGTGCCAACCTGCTCATCGGGAGCAATTAGGGATTAAGTGTCTTGCTCAAGGACACTTTGACACGCTGCCCGGGAGGAGCAGGAATCGAACCGGGAACCTCCGGATTACCAGGCGACTGCTCTACCTCCTGAGCCACTGTCGCCCCCCGCTAAGGAACACTCCTCACCTGGCTGTACATGTAGCAGAGCATGAAGGAACACTCTCACAGTCCTCAGTCCTCACCTGGCTGTACATGTAGCGCAGCATGAAGGAACACTCCTCACCTGGCTGTACATGTAGTGCAGCATGAAGGAACACTCCTCACCTGGCTGCGTCTACCTGGCTGCGTCTATATTAAAAAGGCAGCCAAAGAGTGCTTCCGCATTCGCCTGATTGGCCCCGGTAACGCACGCAATGCGCATTTTCTTTTTTGCCACTGCCTAATCGCCCGCGGAAATGGAATACATATTTATCCAAAGGAGGACCAGATTCACGCATAACGCCATAACGTTATTTCGCAAGCCCAGCTGTCACGTTATTTCACGCGACTGTACATTGTAACGTTAACACAGCCCAGCTGTCAACTGTACATTGTAACATTATGTTATTTCGGGCATGGAATACATATTTATCCAAACGAGGACCAGATTCACGCATAACGCCATAACGTTATTTCGCGAGCCCAGCTGTCACGTTATTTCGCGCGACTGTACATTGTAACATTAACACAGCCCAGCTGTCAACTGTACATTGTAACGTTATGTTATTTCGGGCATTCATAATGTTATTTCGTGCGACTGTACATTGTAACGTTAACACAGCCCAGCTGTCAACTGTACTTTGTAACGTTATGTTATTTCGGGCATTCATAACGTTATTTCACGCGACTGTACATTGTAACGTTAACACAGCCCAGCTGTCAACTGTACTTTGTAACGTTATGTTATTTCGGGCATTTTATTCATAACAAACATTGACGCGATTCCGCCAACACCCATTATCCGGTGTTCTATGGACACACACACACACACACACACACAGCTGTGGACAGCTGGTGGTTTAATTTGGCTGAACAGTGTTTGAGACTGTTTATTTCAAAGGTATAATTCGTAATGCTGTCAAACAGTGACCTCTAGGCAAAAGAGCCCTGCTTGGTATTGTGCTTTTCTTTTTACTTTTGAATTTCTCCAGACCTCTCTTGGTAGAGCCTCAGGTGTGGCTAGCAGTAGCAACCACTATACCCACTGAAATCCAACCCACACATCATCAGACAAAAACAAAACATGTAAACAAAGCTGTAAACAGTACCATGTTACCATCTTTTTTCCTAGATGCCGGCTGCCGCTGTTTGACAACATTACAGATTCTACCTTTAAGCAAAACTGTTGTGGTTGAAGTTGTTCAAAGAGTGGCGTATATTACTGTTATATAAACACAATTCTAGTGCTTAATGGACAGCACTCAGTCAGTCAAGTAGAGGATGTTTATCTGGAGCAGTGGTTCTCAAACTGTGGTACGCGTACCACTAGTGGTACTTGGTGGTACTGCTGGTGGTACTTGAAAACATTTCCAAAAAAAGCAAAAAAAAAAAAAAAAAAAAAAAAATTTTTTTGGGCCACTGAACTTAGAAGCAGGCCAGGCCAGTGTTTCTGGTTGCGGCGGCGCGATAGTTAGATAACCTGAGTGGGGAACAACCAGGAGATCACTGTGACAGAGAGTAATGCAGTCTAAACAGTTAAACAGTCATAAATCTTTAATTCAACTTCAGCCCTGATCATAACCATTTATTTTTAGATTTTTTGTAATGTCAGATAAAAAATGAAGTACTCCCACTTTTCTGAAAAGAGTTGGTGTTAAATCTGACATTACAAAAAATCCATCCAAATCTGTGTTGCTGCTAATCATTGACACATGCCTAGCCTGTAATAATCCCCCCCAGAAAAATGTACTTTGCATTTGATATTGAAAATATTTAACTTTGTGTTTTTTTAAACAATAATTTGTGATGCTATCACACAAACTGGCATTTAAAGGGTAAACATTCAAAAATGTATTGAATATGCGTTTTCTTTTCTTTTTTACAATAATTTGTGATGCCCATCACAAACACTGGCATTTAAAGGGTAAAAATTGTGTGTGTGTGTGTGTGTGTGTGTGTGTGTGTGTGTGTGTGAGAGAATGATGGACAATTGCTTGCTGTGTGAGAGAGAGAGAGAGAGAGAGAGAGAGAGAGAGAGAGAGAGAGAGAGATAGAATTAAGTACATTTGCTGAAATACAGTTGTTCTTAATTTTCTCACTTGCTATGTGAGAATGTTAGTTATTATGTTCTCAATGCCCCTTGCATTGTATGAGTTGTGTGGAAGCGTTTGCTAGTTCTAGTGCTATCCCTTTGTACATTGTGGCTGTGTCTGACAAAAGTTAACAATAAATAATGGTATTAGGAATACATTTGCCTCCTGCGTGAACTGTGCATAGCTGAATAGACTGTATTTTAACGCCGGTCATATGGTGGTACTTGGAGAGCCAGCTACGTTCTCAGGTGGTACTTGGTGTAAAAAGTTTGAGAACCACTGATCTGGAGAATACATTTTCTGGTACAGATAGGGTTGAAGCAAGTGTTGATGACCAAAATAACCTCTAAAACACTGCTAGAATACACAAGCAGTAGTGTGATGTGTGACATCTCTGAACACAGTGCTTTGTCACCACCTGTCAATCTGTTCTGTTATTCTATGCATAGCAAAACCTATTAATATTACATATGTGTTGGCGGAATCGCATCAATGTTTGTTATAAATAAAACGCCCAGACTACGGCAGAGAGAGACTCGTACCCTGCTCCATGGTACGACCCTTACCAAATACTGGCAGGATGACATCATTCCGAGGGGCCTGCGTATCTCCAAGGAACCCACACTAGGAAGAGAATCTCCTGAATTTTGTGACAAGTGGTGTTCGATCCTTGACAAGTGCTCCATGGATCTAATGCTCTTGATTATTGATAACGAAGGCTCCAAATTAGCCAAGGTCAGAGCTGAACTTTCCTCGTTAGAGGCTGAAATCAAAACGGTTTTAACGCCTGACCAGCTGACCGAAATGCTCGAGTCAGTACACCAGAAGCTCGACAAGTACAAATTGGACATCGAACTGCACAAGAGAGCTAAGAGGAGAAGAGATGAGCAAGATTACGCAACGCAAATGGTGTATCCATGGCTCCATCATCCCCACTCCAGGAACCGTAGGCAGAATTGGCAGCCTAGAGACCAACAACGGCATTCTGATTCTTCCTCCACAGCGGCGAGCTCAGACGAGACGCCCTCTCAAGGCAGATACCCTCTTCGAAGCCAGTCGAATTTTCGCGGAGAGCAGGACGCTCCTCTCCCTCCCAGACCGGCGAGGGATCCCGTAGGAAGACGAGGAGGAGCCAAAGAAAGAAATCCACGGTTCCGGTGATAAACATTGATTCTAACATTGATTCTAATATAGTAAACATTTCTGACGCACATTTGAGCGACCCACATCACAATATCCTCTCTAAAGGTTTATCGTTTGTCCCGGCTCGGAAAGCGGACTCCTTTACCACCAAAGTTGAGTTATTTAAGTTTTTTAGAAACATTAAGTTAAGAGCATTTTATGCCAGAGGTTTGGATAAGAGAACTCAATATGTTACTAATGAAAATGTGCCTATATGTGATGATGTTGATGAAAGGCCAGAAACAGAGCCGGATACCATTTGCTCCAAAAGAAAGGTATTTAAACCACGCAGCGTGTTTACCCCTCATCTCAACCCACCCTCAGTGGAGACATTCTGCAGATTGGTACAACTTGATGTCCTTAAATTATGTGAAACCAGTCACAAAGCCCACCTTTACCCTAATTTATTAGAATCAGAGTCAGCAGCTCTCAAGGATCTTATTAAGAACGATGATTTAATTTTTAGAAAAGCCGATAAAGGTTCCGGAATCGTGCTCCAAAATAAGAGTTTGTATGTATCCGAGATCAATAGACAATTGAACGATATTGAGGTTTATACCCTTTTAAATACAGACCCAGTATTTAAATTTTCCGCGGAAATTAAGACTACCCTTAAAAGCCTTAGATTGGCAGAGGTGATTACAGAAAATGAATTTAAGTTTATGTTCGTAGAGTACCCAGTTACGCCTATTATTTACACTTTACCGAAGATCCATAAGGATCTGGTTAACCCTCCTGGTCGACCGATCTTCTCTGGTATAGGTTCCGCTACAGAAAAAATCTCGCAATTTGTTGACTCGCATATTAAGGATTTGGCCTCTTCTCAGCGTGGTTATTTGAAAGACACTACTACATTTTTGAACAAACTTTCGACCTGTAATATTAGTCCCTTGGACTTATTAGTTACCATAGACGTAGTCAGTTTATACCCCAGCATTCCACATGCTGACGCGCTGGACGCACTGAGTTTTTATCTAAACTCGAGAGAGGAATTACTCCCCTCCACAGAAGCGCTAGTTAATCTAGCCGACCTAGTACTAACTCGGAATTATTTTAGATTCCAAGATAAATACTACTTGCAAAACAGAGGCCTCAGCATGGGCTCCCCAGCCGCTGTGAACCTAGCCAATCTGTACATGTCCAAGTATGAGTCTGACCACATTTTTAATAATAACCCGTTTGAGAAATTCGTCAAATCCTATATGAGATATATCGATGATATGTTCTTTATTTGGTCTGGTACATCGTCTGATCTTGAAGCCTTCCTTGAGTACTTGAACACCTGCAGAGAAACTATAAAGTTTACATTAAAGTCTGATATACATACTTTACCTTTCCTAGATGTTTTGATCAAGAAAGCCCCGGATGGTATTTCTTTACATACAGAGGTCTTCAAAAAGGAGACAGACCGTAACTCATTCTTACATTATTCCAGTTACCACACTCCTGCCTTGAAAAATAGTCTACCTTTCAGCCAAATACTCCGTTATAGGAGAATTTGCGACACTGAAGATAGATTTACTGCACAAGCAGAAGTTCTAAGAAGCAGTTTTCATGACAGAGGCTATAGTGTCGATTTGACACGTAAAGCCCTGAATAAAACCAAGCTGATTGATAGGGCCTCGTTGTTTATCCCCAAAAAGAAAAAAGAAAACACAGACAAAGTATCTTTCGTGTCCACTTTTAGCCCCATTACGAAAGGCATACGGAGCATTGTCAATAAATATTGGCATATTCTACAGTCGGATCCAATAATAGGGACAGCGTTTCAACATTCGCCTAATTACTTTTATAAAAGACAAGCGAATTTATCCAACCTATTAGTTAAAACCGACTTGCCCGTAAGGAAACCTACACATTTTTTGTCTAATATCCCTGATGGAAATTTTCCATGTCAAGCCTGTGTACAGTGTCAAGGCATGATCAAAGAGAAATTTTACACGCACCCGAAAACGAACAAAAAAATACCTGTTAAAGGGCGTATCACGTGTAATTCAGCCAATCTTGTGTATCTACTAAAATGCCCGTGTGATTTTTCTTATGTGGGGAAGACAACCAGAGCCTTTAAAACAAGAATCAGTGAACATAAGTGTTCAGTGAGAAATTCAGATATAAAGTCGTCAGTAGCTAGACACTTTTCCAGGTGTAAACATACCGTTAACGATCTCAGATACATGGGACTTGAGTTAGTCAACAGGCCCGCGAGAGGGGGAGACAGACATAAGTTACTGTTACAACGGGAATGTTATTATATCCACCTGTTTGATTGCATAGAACCTAGAGGAATGAATGAAGAGAACGTTTTAACCTGTTTCCTTTAAGTACCTTTTATCTATATGGTTTAATCCACGTGGTTGTTTCCTGCAAGAGGTATGTTTATCCTTTGATGCTTAAAAGAAAAAAGAAAAAAGTATAGGGGCTAAATTAGCCCTATAAACTACGGGCATGTTACATAGCAAGTTTCTGGTATGGTAATGTAATGCAATTTTTGCTTTTGCTTTTGTGTTTTTTATGCCTTTTTATATGTCTTTTATACATGGTATATTTGTATAATTTGTATTTACTAACAGACTCTATTTTGATAGGTCTTTTCTTTTGTCATTGAGGACCAATAGACTCAGGCACACCTGCGCTGTGATGTAATTTCCTGCCAATTAACCACCTGTGTGTATATAACCATTATCTTGACTGCAAGTCCATTGCAAGCTATAACACTGAAGAAGGAATACATATTTCCGAAACATGTTTGTTTCAGGCTGCCATTAAATTTTGAACCTGAGAGTGCTGGTCTGGCTTCACTGCTTCTTTTATATAATACTTAATGGGATTTCAGCACCCAGTGTCGTATCTTGAGAGCGCGGTCTAACTTGACATATGAATAAAACGCCCGAAATAACATAACGTTACAAAGTACAGTTGACAGCTGGGCTGTGTTAACGTTACAATGTACAGTCGCGCGAAATAACGTTATGAAATAACTAAGGCTGTCAAATATATCGCGTTAATATCGCGTTAACTCCCGATTCTATTAATGTCACAAATTTTTTTAACTCAAGATTAACTAAACATTTTTTTTTTTTTTTTACTAGACTTCACTCAGGTGTATTATTGATGCTCTCATTGATACTATGTTTGTTTCTGAAGTGTGTGTGTGTGTGTGTGTGTGTGTGTGTGTGTGTGAGAGATATAGAGAGAGAGGGGGGTGAGAGAGATGAGGAAGGGGCAAAAGAGAAAGAGAGCTGGGAGAGTGTGTGTGTGAGGGAGAGAGGGGGGTGTGTGATTAATCAGCCCTTGTGTGTGTGAATGTAACAAGTTCCTAACGTTTTCTTTCCCGTATTATTTCATGCACACTTTATTCATTGTTTTAAATTATTATTTTCTTTTAAGTTATTTTGTGCATCACTCTGTTTTGAATTTGATGCAAATTTGCAATGCATGAGGGTCATCCTTTTGTGTTAAATGGCTGCATAAAGCAAGCATTTGTTGACTCGCATGTTGATAAGAGTATTAAAACTTGGAACTTGAAAAAGATCTGTTTAAGGTAAAAAAAAAAATGCGATTAATTTGCGATTAATCGCGAGTTAACTATGGACAATCATGCGATTAATCGAGTTAAATATTTTAATCGTTTGACAGCACTAGAAATAACATAACGTTACAATGTACAGTTGACAGCTGGGCTGTGTTAACGTTACAATGTACAGTCGCGCGAAATAACGTGACAGCTGGGCTCGCGAAATAACGTTATGGCATTATGCGTGAATCTGGTCCTCGTTTGGATACATATGTATTCCATTTCCGCGAGCGATTAGGCAGTGGCAAAAAAGAAATGCGCATTGCGTGCGTTACCGGGGCCAATCAGGCGAATACAGAAGCACTCTTGGGCTGCCTTTAACATAGACGCCACCTGGCTGTACATGTAGCGCAGCATGAAGGAACACTCCTCACCTGGCTGTACATGTAGCGCAGCATGAAGGAACACTCCTCACCTGGCTGTACATGTAGCGCAGCATGAAGGAACACTCCTCACCTGGCTGTACATGTAGCGCAGCATGAAGAAACACTCACCTGGCTGTACATGTAGCGCAGCATGAAGGAACACTCCTCACCTGGCTGTACATGTAGCGCAGCATGAAGGAACACTGCTCACCTGGCTGTACATGTAGCGCAGCATGAAGAAACACTCCTCACCTGGCTGTACATGTAGCGCAGCATGAAGGAACACTCCTCACCTGGCTGTACATGTAGCGCAGCATGAAGGAACACTCCTCACCTGGCTGTACATGTAGCGCAGCATGAAGGAACACTGCTCACCTGGCTGTACATGTAGCGCAGTGTGACGTACGTGGGTTGGTCATTATCATTATTACTGTATTTGGAAGACCATGTGAACATCAGATTAGTATAATTAGTGTTATGTTATGTTTTGTATGTGTGTGTGTGTGAACATGAGAGCTGATGCTGTCTCTTCTTCTCTTCCTGTCAGGTGCTGCCCGTCCCTACACTGAAGAGTGCTGATTGCCTAATGAGTGACAGCTGAGGGCAATCACTTCGAGAGGGACGGGTGGACAAGTAGCTGACAGGACACACGTCGGGGCGCCTCACTGTGTCATTTTGCCAGTGACCAAGTGGAGTGAGGTTGCCTCTGCTTGCCACTATGGTGTGGGATTCTCATTGTGCTAGTTTATACCAATTGCCACTGTGTATGGACTATTGATTATGTGCTGCCTGCGTGGACCAAACCCTGTGTGGGGTATGTATATTGTTGGCCATTTTAGATTCATCCTACACTGTGAGCTACATGGTTAAGAGTGGGGTTTTCTTTGTTCCCAGATTGCCAACCACGTGGCAGGTGGTTGTGTGGTTAGTGTTTGTTTGTATTATATGTATATCTTGTTTGTCCTCCCCTACCTTTTCCCCTGTGCACCATGGAGGAGGTTTAAATCCCTACCTCCATTTAAATACATAATTTACTATTTGGAAAACGTCTTGTGTCGTGTCTTTTTTACCTACCTGGGACATTGTTTTGAAAGCATTTACTGAGAGAGGCTGCTTTTGCTCATGTGCAGCCAGCTCCAGTCATTATTCTGTGTGGTCCTTAGACCTTCGTACATGACACGCAGCATGAAGGAACACTCCTCACCTGGCTGTACATGTAGCGCAGCATGAAGTCCAGCAGGAAGGACTTGCCCTTGCGGAAGGCCCCAGCCACCGACACCACCACCACGTTCAGGTCCCGGACGTGTTCCTGCAGCAGCAGGCGCTCCAGCGCCGCCTCGTCCAGCTCGAAGGCGTGGTCGTCCTCCTCGTGGGCCACGACGATCTGCACCGGCCGGGCCACGGCCACCTCTTCAGCCTCGTCAGCCTCGTCGTCGTCCTCCTCCTCCTCTTCCTCGTCGTCGTCGTCGTCATCGTCATCGTCGTCGTCCTCCTCCTCCTCCTCTTCCTCCTCCTCCTCGTCCAGCAGAGTCTCGTCGTAGTCTTCTTCAGGCCTCATATTCCACGTGATGTCTTTGATACCATGACCACCTGAGGAGACGGGAGATGAGAGGTCAACATCTGCTGATGTAGGTCAACAGGTTTATATTCATGGCATTTAGTCTTAGCCCGAGTGACTTACAAAAGCAAAAGAAAGGATAGAAGTATATATATTTTCTTTTTATCCACTTTTTCTCCTTATTTTTTCTATTTTTCTCCCATCCCAATTTCGTATCGCCAATTCTCCCCTCCCCTGTCTTGAACGTTGCTAGACTATGCCTCCCACTGGTCGGCTGTAGTGAGGATAGAAGCCTTGCATCACGTGTCCCCTACGGTACACGAGGAGGCAGCCTGTCGCATCTTTTCACCAGACAGCGCGGACTCTGTGGCGAGGAGTGACGCGTGGGAGGCTCACGCTGCCCCCGATACTTTGTCTCTGCTGTACAGGCGTCACCCAACCGACCTGTAGGAGTCGCTGTCCACAACGTCCAATCCCCACCCATCGACTTTCCACCCGCTACCTCTGCCAATTGAGATAGTATGACGACTGGCCCAAGCCGCAGGCAATGCAGACTCGGGGAGTCGAGACCGGAGTCTCTTGCATTGGTGACGAGCGCAATCTCCGCTACGCCACCCAGCCGCACCAGAAGTATATTTTCTGAAAGTATACTTTGTATGCTTATAGTATATACCCGACCAATCTTTCGCTGTTGACTAAAAAAACACTTCTTCAATCAATATCTGAAATGAAGAATTTTTTTAATAAAAAGAACACTAACCTTACTGTCTTATACCATCATGCACTCTTCCTACTATACTAATATGTCTTTACTACTATGAACTCAACACTGCAGCACCTTAGTTTCAGCACTGTTTGATGAATATTGTTACTCAGCTGTAAGAGTTGTACCCTTCCTGCTGACTTGTCATACAGAACTTGTAAGTCGCTTTGAATAAAAGCGTCAGCTAAATTACTAAATGTATATAGTTTATGTATTCAGAAAGTATGCTCAAGTTAAATGAAATTGAAACCACTTAAGCTGTAGTACTTAAAGCTACTACAAGGACAATGTTTAACAATATATATAATCATACTATCATAGTAATATAATAGTCAGATTGGTTGTGATACCTTGGTATAATTACAGTAAATAAATTAAACCATTGCTGAAACCATTGGTAGCCTAATTCTCCATTGGTAAGCTTCTTCCCGTTGCATGCAGAGCCTGTTATTCCTGCTCCAAATTCCCTTTTGTATTTTTTTGCCCCCCTTAACTAAATCCGCACCATACACGTATATACTAGTGCTGTCAATCGATTAAAATATTTAATCTGATTAATCACATGATTGTCCATAGTTAACTCGCGATTAATCGCAAATTAATCGCATTCTTTTTATAAAAAATTGTATCTACCTTAAACGGATATTTTTCAATTTCCAAGTTTTAATATTCTTATCAACATGAGTCAACAAACGCTTGCTTTATGCAGCCATTTAACACAAAAGGCTGACCCTCATGCATTGCAAATTTGCATCAAATTCAAAACAGAGTGATGCACAAAATAACTTAAGAAAATAATAATTTAAAACAATGAATAAAGTGTGCATGAAATAATAGGGGAAAGAAAACGTTAGGAACTTGTTACATTCACCCACACAAGGACTGAGTTCTCTCTCTCTCTCTCTCTCTCAGAAACAAACATAGTATCAATGAGAGTATCAATAATACACCAGAGTAAAGTCTAGTAAAGAAAATTTAAATAAAAATTACAAATTTATATATATTTTTTTCTTCTAAAAAGTTAATCGTGAGAAAATAGTGGCGTTAATAGAATCATGCGTTACCGCGTTAATAGCGTGTTTGCTCGCCAACCGTTGAACGCCAATCATACGTTATTTGGTCCGTTTTCCTTTTTTTCCGATTTTAATATTCTATTCAGTGTCACGGACCTCTATGTTACCGTTAAAAGGCATACGGTAACATAGTGCAGTACCGGCCAGATCCTGCTAGATGGCAGTATCGCCAACCCTTTGAAACCCTGTTCCAGACTGTGTGTCACATCTAATCTCCTCCGGGCGGAGAATTTTGGTCCAGGCAAGTCTAGCGGTTCACCCGATCACATTGGATTAGGGATGTCCCGATCCGATCACATGATCGATCATGTGATTTTCAGAAAATCGGGATTTTTTTTTTTATTATTATTATTTATTATTATAATTTTTTTTTTTTTTTTATCAGTCTATAGAAATAAATGCATTCGAACAAGAAACCAATGTATAGACATAGCAATGGCAAAAAAATTGCCAGGCCTAATGCATGCCAGGGAAGTCTTGGGCTTATAACGTGGCTTCATCTCGAAGTTTTCATCCACTGAGCCGTGAGGCTCAACATGCTTGTTTGGTTGAGGTCTGAACTCGCCAAATTGCCCATAAATATCATTTTTGTGGGTATTGTCCAGTTGTTGCTGTATGTTTTTATCTGCCCAAAATTCAAGCAAGCATGAAAGCATTATGCTTGCACACCACGCCCCGCTCCGTCGTCGGGGACACTGGCGCGCAACCGAGACCACCTATTCCAGCGGTCCAGGTTTGGAGCGAATCAGCGTCCCTGGTGACGGGGGGAGCGTTCTCATCACACCCTATTTTGGTGCGATCGTGCTCTGATTCGTCCCCGAATGGCTAGTGTGAAAGCCCCCTTAAACTCATACTGAGGCCTTAGTTTTGGTTTTAAATTACATGTAATTTATTTATTTATTGTCACAGAGCAGAAGAATTTGCCAAAACAAACGCATTTCCTTTGATTTACACCATTGCACGACAGTGACGTATGCCGAATCCCTCAAGAGACCTACATTTATGTCAAGGATGAGGGACTTGCAGTCAGCAGATTTTTACAGACGATGGCGCCATTGCTCTATGTATGTTATTACCATCTCATGAAGCAGCAGGCTGGAGGCGTCATTGTGCTCGGGGAGGTAAGGAGGCGGAGTTTTTAATTACTCTGGTTGCAATGCCTCGCTTGAATGAAGTTAACTTTTCACCTGGATAACGTCAATATTTGTTTTGTGAGGATTATCGTCAGCGTTTCAGACCAAAATGGAGCAAATCATTACGTAAGTCGAACACTGTGTGAATGTATACTAACGTGCAACTGCAAACAGATTGAAACTTTGAATATTTCTCGTATAAGCACATTCTCAGGGTGAATGTAACATGAGCCACCGGCACTTGAGGGACTATTGAGACAACAGAGGGGCTTGTCTCGCTTCGCCAGTTTCTGACAAAAATGCGTCAAATCGGTTACTAATGTGAAAGATCGGATCGGGAAAGATCGGTATCGGTAGATACTCAAAATCACATGATCAGGATCAGATGGGGAACAAAAAAATGCGATCGGGACATCCCTACATTGGATCCATGGCCCCTCGATGCATGTGTTGTGCCGGATTATGTCGGGGACCCGATGGACACCAATACTGGAAATCGTGACAATTGGAATATTCTTTTTGGAATACCCCCAATCAAAGGTAAGGACTATCTGATAGAGCCATATGAAATCCGCGATCACGGAAGGAATCGCGGAATTGAGCAATAAAAATGGAATCAACTGTTAAAAAAAAAATAAAAAAAATTAATGTTGTGGGACTTGTACAGCACTTTGTTCAACTTTGTCAGTGCTGTAAAGTTTAAACCTTTTTAAATCTTAGACAAACAAAACACTTTGCTTTCATGAAATATTGTAAGCCGTCATTTGAGGCTTTATAAAAGCAGCACAATGAACACAAATCTGTCAGTGCCGAGTCCGACCTCATCTTAAATAACAAACAGCATTGCTTGTTGTAATTAACAAAGAGAGGCAGAGTTGATTTAGGTAAAAAAATATATATATATCATTTATATTTTTATATTCTTTAATAATCAAAATATATTTTCATATTCGAATCCCATGCCCATCGAACGAAGCTTCGAAGTATTTAAGACAGCCCTATTAAATGGACTGTTATATCTTATTAAATTGTGGACATTTATTCATTCCCACTTATTAGACACTATTTCTGATGGTAAAATAAGCGTACAAAGCAAAATACAGAATTCTGAAATATTAAAACGGAAAAAACGGAATTTGGAAAAAAAAATTATGGAATTTGGAAAGAAATTAAACGGATTTCATATGGCTCTACTATCTGACGTCAATACCACCTTGATCCTACAATGATTTCATATCGATCCAGTCGATCATGTGTAGTATTCAAAACGAATGCCGTTGATGATGATCAGAGCATCAAAAAACAACCCCCCCCCCCTTTGATGCATTCATGATAAAACATAATACCTATTATATACCTTTGATTTGGAAACAGAAGCATGTCCAGGCGAGCAACACGAACGCATTTAGCAAAAATCGCTCCATAGCGCCGTTTTCAGGAATTAGCCAGGATCACTCTGAAACTATACAATATTCACGACGGGATAACACACAAACGTATACATGAAAAAATGTATGTTGAACGAGATAGTTACTGTCAAATGAGTAGGGCTGACCCCTATTAGTCGAATAGTCGACTAATGGATCGAAAGGAGCCGTAGTCGACTGCCAACCTCTTAGTCGAATACAATTTTTTTTTAACTATATATATTTTTTTTAAAGTATCATTCTTTCCAAAAGAAAAGAGGCCTAGATGCGTGGCTAACGCTAATGGCACGCATACCAGAGGCTAACTGCCTAAGAAAACAGGCAGAGGCACTGAAAGGATTTCACCCATCTAATGAACACACTAGACTAGACAAATATCAAGATGTATCCATCAGTGGACCAATTGCATGCTTTTGCAGAGGACAAGAAGCCTTCCGTTGACTCCTTCAGACATTAAGCACCCCCCACAGCTCAAATGGAATGATAAAATAAAAAGATTATACTTTTTTTTTCATAGTCGACTAATAGTAGACTATCTGCAGATTTCGGCCTATCATAGTCGACTATCCTTAGTCGGGGACAGCCCTACAAATGAGCCATAGTATTGTCTCCATAGCTATAATATAGAATATAGATATAGCCCTGCAAACACTGCGACGCACAGTGAAAATGCATATATAAAGCGGGACGCATTTACTACAAGATAAGGACAATAGCTGGCAGAGAAAGTTAAATAGATTTTTCGGGGGCATTTTTTGTATTTCCATTGGAGTTGCTTTAAGGCCAACAGTAGAAGACCGTTGTTAGGCCCGCCACGGTAGTCTGTGATATCGGTGTTACTCTGTGTTCAGGCATCCACCGAGTACATTACTTGCCCACACACACACAGAAAGGGCTCCTTAATTGAACAAGTAGAGAGAGGGATGGAGAGAGAGCCCCGCTCCCCCTTTCTAACCTCGGCTCAGCTGTTTTCTGTCTGAGCAGGATTGGCTAGTTTAGCTTAGCTAGCGGCTAACGTTATTTTCCCCCGACGGAAATGAATGACTAGGATGCCAAGCTTGTTAGAAGCATTGGAATTTACACTGCACATAGAAACAGCGTGAAAAAAAGCTGGGACTGATTTAGTTCGCAAAATGCGACCAAAGCACTCTGGAGCTATGCTATTATGTCTTCACACACGGACGTAGGGCTGGGCGATATGGCCTAAAAATAAAATCTGATTATTATTATTTTTTATTATCCGATTTTAATTAAAAAATATATCTTGAAAACTAGAAACGCCAAGGAAATCATTCAAATAACTTGTTTTTATTTGACAAAAAAAAATTATCAAACCAAGATGAATGTCCCTATTGGGATTGAAGTGCAAACCTAACTTTCACCAATCTTCACTTAAAAGAAAAAAATAATATATATATGTCCCTATTGGGATTAATAGTGCAATAACTTGCTTTTTCACCAAACTTCACTTAAAACAAATAAAAGGTGCCTCTTGATCATCAAACAAGAATGAATTTCCCTATTGGGATTAATAAAGTGAAAATCTAACTTTCACCAAACATAACTTTTTGTAAAATAAAGGTGATTTTTTTTTGAAAATCTTCCTAAATCATTCATTCGAATTAATCGATAATATCGATTAATCACCCAGCCCTACACAGACGTTTGTCACGTTTCACAAGCTGTTGTTGTTGGGCGTATACGTAGCTACCTTGGGCTACTTCTGATTGGTGAGCAATGAGAGCACAGCACTTCTGATTGGTAAGAATGACTGGCACGCAAGAAAAAAACTTGAATCAAACTCGCTGTATAACGTATCCCAAATCGCAGGCTTTGCGATTCGCTAAAAGGCGACTGTCGTAAGACCAAAACACACCGCAGTTTTAATTATTTTACATGACTATTTTCATTTTGTTACCCGCCACGTGGCGGACAGACCTCTCAGAGTCACTCGCCAAACCTAAAATATGCCCGCCACTGGCGGGCTCCAATTTTGTGCCCTGTTTACTACCATAGTGTCTTTATACCTGTATCACTGTACATATTATACTACAACGCTGTACATACATCCTCAGTAGTAGTACCAATTTATATATTTTATACCCAATTTAAATCACCTTTACATTGTATATTACTACTGTACTTTACAGTTACATTTGCACTCTGGTCGGAAGCCTCTTTTCATTGCACTGCACTTGTGCCATTCGATGACAATACATTTAGAAGGTTTGCCTGAAGCGAAGTTATTCTCTAAATAGCTTGACAACAGCTAGAGAGAGTGAACAACTCTGAGGCAGGTTCCTTTAGAGTCAAAGGAGGATGTAAAGCCCCTGCCAAGTGAGCACTCTGTGTGGGTGAGACGTGCTCAGAACAGCAGCAGGAAACAAGGGTGCCATGTTTATCGGTTAATCTTCTGGATGCAAGCTATGATCTGGTGTTGGCAGGACGGCCCGTACTTGTACGTAGAAGAGATGCAATGTTGTTTTTTTGTCTTTTCGTAGGCCGTTGACAATAAGAAGAGAATAAAAATACAATGTCCTTATCCTTTAAAGGGGACATGCATTGCTATTCCTAGCACTATTTGGGCAACTTTACACAATTCCTGTGAGTCTATTGAACACATCTGTAAGCTTTTATTAAAAAAAAATTCATTGTTTTATATTTCTAATTAAGTACTCAAAAGCCGAATTTTTCTGTGGGCGGCTAAGTGGCACAGTGGGCAAGGCGCTCGCCACTAACGCAGGAGATGCTGGGTTCGAGCCCAGCTCTCTGCATTGCTTCTGGCTTGGCTGGTCGTTCATACTAATACAATTGGCAGCTAATTAGGGGGTGGGAAAGCCGGTGGGTGGGGATCGGACGTTGTGGACAGCGACTCCTACAGGTCGGTTGGTGCGCCTGTACAGCAGAATCAGGATGCAACGGGGGCAGCGTGAGCCTCCCACGCGTTACTCCTCGCCGCTGAGAGATCGCGCTGTACAGGTGAAAAGATGCGACAGCTGCCTCCTCGTGTACCGGAGGGGACACGTGATGCAAGGCTTGGTCCACATTGCAGCCGACCAGTGGGAGGCATGGTCTAACAACGTTCGAGACAGGGGAGGGTAGAATTGGATAATACGAAATTGGGATGGGAGAAAAATAGAAAATGGGGAGATTTCAGGCTGTGTTGGCCTGGCTCCACCCATAAGCACTTTGAGTGACAGTCATCCACACAGTCTGCGACTGGCACAGAGAGAGCGATAGAGAGATAGAGAGATAGAGAGAGAGAGAGGGAGAGGGACACGGAGCGTATGTGCTACTGCTGCTTCCCCGCGAGGTCCAGGTTGTGTGTAAATGAGTATGTGCTACTGCTGCTTCCCCGCAAGGTCCAGGTTGTGTGTAAATGAGTATGTGCTACTGCTGCTTCCCTGTGAGGTCCAGGTTGTGTGTAAATGAGTATGTGCTACTGCTGCTTCCCTGCGAGGTCCAGGTTGTGTGTAAATGAGTATGTGCTACTGCTGCTTCCCCGCGCAAGGTCCAGCCCAGGTTGTGTGTAAATGACATGGATTAAAGCAGAAAAATTCTCCTGACTGCTTTTTTTCTGGCCAAGTCATATTCTTATTTTAACCTCCACTGTATTTTTTTTTTTTAAATAGCGTTAGCGTTTTAAGGAAGCCTACTTGTAGAGCCAACTGTCCTGACTGTGACTATAGACCCTACTGTTGTGGTTGTTGTGCCAGGCAGGGAGGCTGTGTGCTGGAGAGCGTGAATGCAAGTCTTGTGGCTAGCTTCTGATTGATGGCGAGCTAGCACCCTTTTCCCATTACTTTGAACCATGAACTCAACGGCTTGTTATCAAAAAAAAAAAAGTAAAAAAAGGTAAAAGATTTTTTATTTATTTTTTTTCTCACTTGATTCGATACTCGGTAGTACCGACGTGTTTCGGTTCGGTACCTCAAAAGTACCGAATTCGGTACCCATCCCTACACAACAACAATGGACAGTCTCCTGACCACCATTTGTATATATTTTTTACCACCCACCCCCTCCTAATGTACAGTCTCCTCCTCATCATATGTATATATTTACTGTTAGGATCTCTGGGTAACAGTACTGTATATTTGCATATCGTATATGTGACAAATGTAACAGTACTATATACCTGTAAGTCATGTATGTCCCTATGTCATAAATGTCATGATGTCATGTATGTTGTGTATGTCATAAATGTCACTATGAATTGAAAATGGGGGACCCTGATGATGTAAACAAGACAAACTCATTTCTCTGGTCTGCATCCCCTTAACAATTGTGTGTATTGCTACTGGATTTACCAGATCCAGGGTGAATGAATGAAAACTTTATTTAATACACAAGACCCTCTTCTTGGGACCAAGTAAGGTTTCGTCGATAATCCAATGTACAGTTACAACCCCCCCCCATCCCACCCACCCACCCACCCAACCACCTCCAATGTACAGTCCCCCCACCCCACCTACCCAACCTCCTCCAATGTAGGGAACTCTTTTTTTTGTATTTTATTTTTTTATTATTTTTTAAACAAACACATAAACAAACATGACAACACAAGATAAGATATACAAGCATTAATTAACAGTGCACATCCAATGAAATCACCATTTAGTTAAATGTCTTATACAGGATATACCCCTAAAACCTGCTATCTAATACCCTACACACATATGCTCTAGCTCGTACCCCCCCCTCCCGGACCCCCCATTGGATAATCCATCCATTATCACTCGCTCCTAACCAAACACTACCATTATATGCTAGCTTTTATTCTCTCCACCACTTCTAACCACATTGTCATTTTGGATTCATTGAGACCCAAAATTCTTGCTGTAGATATTTCTAGATAAATCACATCGAGATATGTAAGAATCCAGACCTTCTGGCAAATTTTTTCCGGTTGAAACCATTGTGATGCTATCAGCTTTTTAGCCACTGTGATACCAGATAAAACCAATCTCTTTAGCTGTGTAGGTACTGCACACTCAAAAACATCATTCAGCAGTAATACAGAGGGGTGTACAGGTATATTCAAAGTTAAGAGATTTGATAATTGCTGGGTCACTTCTTTCCAGAATATCTTAACTGGTGGGCAGTCCCAGTACATGTGCATAAATGTCCCGTCGTCCCCATTTGTACATAAGGAGCATTTGGAGTCTTGTTTAAGACCCATTCTGTTCAGTCTTATAGGAGTCAAGTATGTCCTGTGAATATAGTTATTAAGATTGATTTGTTGATGGTCCGGGTTCCTTGATGCAAGTCGAACATTTGCCCAGGCTTCTTGCCAATCAAAATATTTTTCCAGGTCTGGTATATCACTCCTCCAGACTGAGTCTAGGTGGAGGGTTTCATACGAGGACGTTAGTAATTGATGATAAAAATCTGAAACAAAACTCGATGTCTCTCTTTCATAGAAGAATTTGTGGTATCTGTGGTGTACAATTGGTATCCTTAATGGACCTCCTCCAATGTACAGTTTCTTCGTCAAATGTATATACTCTCTTTTTTAGACTATTTTGTATCACAAACAATACTGTATTTGTAAATCTGGTATGTCATAAATGTATAGATGTAGCAGTATTGTCTATCTGTATGTCATGTGTGTCATATATGTTATGATGAATTGAAAATGGGGGACCCTGATGTAAACAAGACAAAAGTATTTCTCTGGTCTGCATCCCCTTAACAATTGTGTGTATTGAGCTGTACTGTATTGTACCCATTCTGCAATCTGTTAATAACAATCAATCAATCAATATTTAACAGATTGCAGAATGGGTACAATATGGGTACAGTACAGCTCAATACACACAATTGTTAAGGGTGCAGACCAGAGAAAGACGTTCGTCTTGTTTACATCAGGGTCCCCCATTTTCAATTCATAGTGACATACATGACATACTACAGGTATATAGTAATGTTACATTTGTGACATATACGATATGCAAATATACAGTACTGTTACCCAGAGATCCTAACAGAGATTATACATATGATGGGGAGGAGACTGTACATTAGGAGGGGGTACTGTGAAGTAACACGACAATGACAAATGTGTTGTTTCTGTTTTTCTTGCGGCACACGGAACAAGTTAACACTTTGATCGCCATGGTTAAATTCATAATTTACCATGCCTAGCCAGCTCTATTTGTCTATGGAGAAGTTCCCCTTCTTTGCAGGGCTATAACTTTTTAAATTCTATTGCTAAATTGACATTATTATGGCCCATTCAATGTCCTATATCCATTGTTCAGGGTGTAGCAACGATATACTTTTTCATTCACATATATACTAAAATATGGTATAAAGTATAAGTATGTTTTTATCGTTTTCTGCAGCTTTCTTCAGAACTTGATTTATAGCCCCAAATGCATTATATTGATGATCAAATACAGTTTGGTAGCGATCGGTGCGAGATAAAAAAATTTCAACTGGAGGTACTTCTAGAAGTTACTACGCATCATCTGATATTGACCGGATGGGCGAGGGGGCGTTTATAATTCCGTGGGCAACGTTATACCATTCATCTAGTGTGGGTCATATGATCATCAGATCAGTTAGTATAGAATACGTTAGAAAATAACGTTGAAACTCACCGTATCTTCCTCGCGCCGTTGGACGATCAGCGTGGAGTAGACAGTTTTCGATTATGGGATGTTGATCCTGATGAACCATTTCCAGGTTGTATAATACTATATACGTCCAAATAACATTGTTTATTGAGTTAGGGCGAGCGATTGATTATCCAGTGTGTTGAGATAGAGTCCTGCTAATGATCGCGAGTGCCCGGACGATTTATGGATGAGCACTTCCTGTTTGACGAGTCACTTCCTGTTGGCGATCTGCCGATCGGCCACCAGATGGCGCTCTTGAACCGCTAGAGAGTTGAGTGGAGATCAGCAGTATATCTCAGGACCCCGGAGGAGAAATATGATTTCGATCACAGATTTTTGAAATATTGACATCAAAGACGAGTTACGGCGTCTTCGGCAGAATGAGCATGGCTAGGAATGACGTCTCAATTCCTTCTATGCGAGGTTTGAGGCTGTGAATAACACCAGCCTACAAACCATGGCAATGGGGGGGGGGGGGGGGGGGGGGGGGTCTGCTGATGGAGACTCAGTGTTCAGGGTAACAGAGCATGAGGTGAGACGGATCTTTAAAAAAGTGAATATCAGGAAGGCAGCAGGACCGGACGGCATCCCCGGCCGCGTCCTAAAAGTCTGTGCCGACCAACTGGCCCCGGTATTCACCGACATCTTCAACCTGTCCTTGGAACAGGCTGTCATCCCCACCTGTCTGAAGAAGTCCACCATCATCCCTGTACCCAAAAAAATCTACGCCTGCTTGCCTCAACGACTACCGCCCTGTAGCCCTCACCTCCATAGCCATTAAGTGCTTTGAGAAGCTAGTGAAGGGCTACATCTGTTCCTCCCTCCCCATCAACCTGGACCCCCTGCAATTTGCATATCGCCCCAACAGGTCCACGGAGGACGCCATAGCCCATGTGCTGCACACAGCAGCATCACACCTGGACAAGAGGCAGGGGAACTATGTGAGAATGCTGTTCATCGACTACAGCTCAGCATTCAATACCATAGTCCCCTCCAAACTCATAGCCAAGCTCAGGGACCTGGGCTTGAACTATGACCTCTGCCAGTGGGTCTTAGACTTCCTGACGGGCAGACCCCAGGTGGTAAGAGCAGGCAACTGCACCTCCTCATCCATCACGCTCAACATAGGGGCCGCCCAGGGCTGTGTTCTGAGCCCCCTCCTCTACTCCCTGTACACACATGACTGCGTAGCACAGCGGAACAACAACACAATCATCAAATTTGCTGATGACACAGTAGTGGTGGGCCTGATCTCTGCCAACGACGAGAGGGCCTACCTGGAAGAGGTAGAGAATCTGTCACAGTGGTGTCAGGAGAACTGCCTCTCCCTGAACGTCAGCAAAACAAAAGAGATGATTGTGGACTTCAGGAGGTCGGGGGTCAAGGACTACAGCCCCCTCAGCATCGACGGGGCACCGGTTGAGAGAGTGAACAGTTTCAAGTACCTCGGAGCCCACATATCCGAGGATTTGACATGGACCACACACATTGACAGTGTTGTGAAGAAGGCACGACAACGCCTCTACTTCCTCAGGCGCCTAAGGAAGTTCCAAGTCAGTCAGAAGATCCTTAGGAACTTCTACTCATGTACAATAGAGAGCATCCTGACTGGCAACATCACCTCCTGGTTTGGGAATAGCACTGCACAAGACCGTAGCAGACTACAAAGAGTGACACGTTCAGCCGAACGCACAATTGGAGGGGGGCTTCCCACCCTCCAGAACATTTACAACAAGCGGTGCAGGGGGAAGGCTAAGAGAATTATTAAGGACTCGAGTCACACGAACAACTGCCTCTTTGAACTGCTGCGGTCAGGCAAGCGATACCGGAGTCTTAAGGCGAGCACAGAAAGACTCAGAAGAAGCTTCTATCCCCAGGCCATCAGGCTGCTAAACGAACAATAAACACTATGCAACAACCATCAAATGCACACAGCACACACACCCACACACTCACTTAAACAAACACACTGCAGCACCCACTCTCCACACTTTAGATCACACAAACACACTTTATATTTATTGATAAAGGATTTGCACTACAACTCGTACACCTACTGTAAATTGTACCTAAATTGCACCTCATCCCATTTCTGCCTTGCACTATATAGTATTGTATATTAGTACACTGCATAGTATTGTATATTATATGGTAACTCAGTTACGTCTATTCTGCATCGAACATTGTACATATGTCTATACTGAACTCATTTTTTGTACTTCTAATTTACATGCTATACTATGTTATTTTATTTCATACTTATCTTATCTTGCACAGTCTCTGGAGCGTAACAGTAAGAAGCATTTTGTATAAAAGTATTCTGTACTTCTGTATGACAACTATTAAAGAAACTTGAACTTGAAACTAAACACGTCATCGGCTATTAAAGTGTTAACAACTCACCACTACAGACAGCCCTCAGTAGCCTAGGCCCGGGTTTCCATTAGAAAGAAAATTTGTGCCGTTTTGTGGCATTAATGTTACCTAGATTTATCAACATTCATATGTACATTTATCATACACAGAAAGCGAGCGGCGCAAGCACACACACACGCAACAACAACAACAACAACACACTGGTTGTCGCGTAAATAACGTTCTGATTAACAAAAGGCATTCGTTTTGTGGCATTCACGTTACCTAGATTTATCAATAGCAATAGTAATATATATGTTTCTTTAGACTAGAAGTCAAATGAACTTACTGTCTCTGAAAGGTTGCCGCATGTCAGTGTTGTCGAGTCAAGTTTACTCCGTCTCGAGTAGAGCTAGATAGCAATGGCCGACTTTCAGAAACTGAAAAGCAAATAGTCGCTTCCCATTGGTGCTGAGCACAGTGGAGGCGGGTGAAAGCGCTGTAAACTCAGAACAATCTCACCTTCTGGTTGGTTGCATTTGCCTGAGAATTTGTCGATTGCTCGCAAATGACTGCTTGGTGCGGCCGCGGTAGGAAAAACAATTCCCTTTTCATGATATTTGACGCCTCTGATTGGCTCAGGTTAAAATCCGTCACGACTCCGAATCAAATGACGGAATCTCCAAATCAAATGGACGGATATCCGTCTCAAGACGGAACGCTTTAATGCCTGGTAAATGAGTATGTGCTACTGCTGCTTCCTCGCGCACGGTTTGTTTCCCCGAGAGAAGCTCTCCTCTCTCTCTCTCTCTCCCCCTCTCTCTCACTCGCTCGTTGTCTGCCTCGCTCTGTTTGAGGAAGTGAAGATAATTCCACTCGCTCTGCTGTCGCTGTCAGTGTCAACCATAGAGGGGCTGTTAGTTATGCAAATCAGTGCTATATTAACGTCAGCAAAACCGTCAAATCAGAACAGCTTAGTTGAGTGAGGGAGGATCTCGTGAACTCGAGACTAGACTGAAGAGTCAATATGGTAATTAGAGACACAGACCCATTGATACTAACCCGTATTACTATAAAACCATGCTAAACACAGAAAGCCATTTATAATGCATGTTCCCTTTAAAATGGGCAACTTGGCTAACAACAAGGCTAAAGCACTTTCCACACCAACTAATTAATCAAATCAAATAGGTTCCTCTAACCAGAAGAGTCTATTTTTAGAGCATTCAGCCTGACTCATAGAACACATATGATGGGGGGTTTATAAAAGCACCAGGGCCATCCTTCTACCAAAAATAGCCTATTCTAACCTGCCTTTCAGTGCTTGGATGAAAATAATCACTCAAAGGAAAAGAATGAAAGGGTCAAGTTCCAACACCATATAGACCTGTTCTGTATACAAACACTGTGTTCGAGCCAATCAGCATTACCAACTGAGTCACTTGACGTGACTAAGTTGCCCCCTACCTGCGCGAGCTGCTGCGCTAAAAAAGTACGACGGGGCTCTATGGAGAAACCATGACACTCCCTTGACTAAAAGTTCAAACGAAAACGTCTGGATGTAATTTAGCCAAATCAGCATGGCTGGGAATGCGAGTCCTTCACTTTTTACATATCTAGCTTTGGCATGGATTGATTGTTTAGATCGCCAGCATGGCTAACACATGCAATGCAAATATATTGTAGTCTGCCGCGTTGTTCTGTCTTTTGCCCTCTTGATGCGCGTGCACAGCGAACAGGTCTATCGAAAGAGGAACTTCCCTTCATGAGATATTCTCTACATACATTTTTCCAAGAGTTGTCACTGCTCATGAGTCATGACAGAACATGAAAGAAAGAAAATAAAAAATGAAGACAACTAGTCATCAGCCTGCAAGGTTACTGGGCACCAGGTACCGATGTAATACACGCTATACACTAAGGCTGTCCCCGAAGCCTGTTTTTGGGATTCGAACTTCGTCAGGGTTTTTCGAACAAATGTTCGAACCTTCGTTTTTAATGAAAAAAAATAAAAGAATTCAATTTAAAAAAAAATTATACTTATATACTTAGTTATAAATATAACTAAATCCTCAATTTGAATAAAGTGATTGATCTGATTAAATTAGTCTTTTTCTTTTTTAAATTAAATCAACTTTCCAGCCCCAGGGAGAAGCCCCAGCCCAATTAAATCAACTTTCTTTAACTCATTCAGGGCCAACAGCGCCCTCTGCTGATGGCCCTTCTGGGCCAACACTTTATCCACTTTGCACAACCTGAAAGTAGGCACTTCCGGCTGACTTCCGGTTGCCAATGGTACTTCCTGTCCCATCCAAATACATTGGTTTTAGCTACTTTTCTCCCCTTATTTAAACAACTTTGTCGTCACAGAGAGGCAATGAAACGTTTGTATTATTATAGTATAGAATGTATTTAATAAGCAAACGTTTGTCAGCAGGGTTTTTGGGCTGTATTTCATGTAAAAACGTTTACTGTTAGTTTCCTTGCTCAGCCAGCATTAGCCTTCATTAGCTAACAGAAGCTAGTGGTTAAACAGGCCGGATTAGCTTTGAGCTAACTATCTTTCCCGACCCATGTATTCATTCCATTCTAAACATAACGTTAGTTTACAAAACATGACCTGTCTATATAACGTTGAGGAACAAATTATAAGTGTGTGGGTGTGTGTTTTGGTGAACATTGGACTGCAACAGAAAATGCATCACAGTTACAGACAGTAGCTACTGTTAGCTGCACTCAGGCTGGCTGCACTGGCTGGTCTGCCGTTCTGCAGCTGGATACTATTGGTTTGTTTTGGCAAAATTATTCTGCTCTGTGTGACAATAAATAAATGAATGATGATATGCAATTTAAAACCAAAACTAAGGCCTCAGTATGAGTTTAAGACGTGAACATGGTCATGTTTGTTGAATACATTTTTTTTTATTTATTTTTTTATTTGATAGGATTGGGAAAGATCGGTATCGGTAGATACTCAAAATCACATGATCGGGATCGGATCGGGAGCACAAAAATGTGATCGGGACATCCCTAATAGCAATAGATCTAAATAACAGTGATCGTCAATGAGTTGCTTCCAGTCAACATGCACGAAACTAGGGCTGACCTTCAAAGCTTTTTTTGGCAATCGAAGCTTCGGGGCCGAGCTTCGATTTTAATTCGAAGCTTCAAAAAAATATATATATATATATATATTAATTATTATTATTTTTTGTATCTTATGTTGTGGGACTTGTACAGCACTTTGGTAAACTTTGTTGTTTTTAAATGTGCTCTATAAATAAAGTGGATTGGATTAATTAATTAATTAAGTAGCCCCTTTCGTGACTGACGCAGCCAACAAGGTTTCACTCGGCTGCGCTGCCTGGGTGCAGTGGGGCTGCTCTCACAGCCAACGACATGACATTACATAATTATGTTGCAACCTTCGTCTATCAAGCAAACAATTATAATATATTTAATTTATTATTTATAATTATATCAGACAATGCACCTACAAAAGCAGATGATTACAATTAAATTAGCCAACTTGGTAACACATTAGCAGCATAGGCATAGCCTTATTAATGTTTTGTGTGGCGTTGCCGTCGTGTACAACGATACTTAAGTTTTTTAGGTGATTTGACAAAGTTGTTGTAGAGTTGTGATATGCCATTTTCTTCTGGCATATCTTTGCATATTTTAAAGTGTAACCACACGTCTGATGACTTCTTCGTCGACATGTCTGCTGCACATGTCCTTGTTGTTTTCAACACAGATAATCTCCACGTGCTTGTTGTAGAGAGGTGGAGTCGAGGCGGCGCTTACTTTCGTTTAATTGGAATGGAGGCGGGAAGGCGCCGCTTACTTTCGTTTCATTGGAATGGAGGCGCAAGATTTTTTTTTTTTTTTTTACTTCGATTTTTTTGTTCGAAGCTCGTGCCATCGAACGAAGCTTCAAAGCATTTAAGACAGCCCTACACGAAACAGATCATTTTTTCATACATTTCCATTTTATACCGTGATGAATATCAATATATTTCTAGGGCGTTCCGTCTCATCTCAAACTCCAGCAAATTGAGCTTAAATGTATTTCCTTAGAAATCGTGCCATTTGTCGCTTGATTTATGAATCGTTTTCAAATAAACGCTAGATTATGCACGAAGAGAAGCGGGGTCTGAAAAATCGCTTCTCCATACTTTGGTCGGCGCGAACCTCACACACTCCGATGGTGGTGATAGGAACATCTGATTACCCCAAGATTCGTAACATAAAGGCCTTACCTCACATCTGATCATGCAAAAAGATTAATCCAATTCCTGATCGCCATTCCAAAAAGGGTTTCCCAGGGAACAAAATAACTACACGCCATTCGCCAAATGCGTGTAGATTTACCGTCTGGCGACTAAAAATAATAGTCTGCCTGCCAGCTGGCGTGTAGTTCATATCGATACTCTTATTTTGAAAATCCTGTGCGGGTCTCATTGCCGCCCCAAGCGCAGCTCCAGTCATAATATCTGGGCTCCGGCAGCTAGCAACGTTCAGGTTCATATGATACTCTTATTTTGAAAAACCTGTAGCAACTCCGCGAGTCATATGATATCCGCCCACTCCGTGTTTCACTTTCTTGAAAACAGAGCAGCGTTAACACAGAAGCGTTAACACAGCAGTGCGCCTACAGACGCGAAATAAGTCTGTGATGTTTTTTTCCTTCTCACAACGAGTCCAATGCAGCTACATGCTTTGCACCGTCGCCATTCCTTTATGCCCACATCGCCCGAAATTAACGTTTATGTACCAATCACTACAACGTTAACGTAAGCTAACAAGCTAATCCTGATGATCAGACGAGGCAGAGCCATAGTGAACAGCACTGAGGAAAGGGAAATGGGGGGGGGGGGGCACTCTCCCCTTCCCTGTGTGTGTGTGCGTGCGTGCGTTTGGAAAGACGACGGAGTCACTAGTCAGGACAGGAGTATATTATAGTAAACTGAGGATTACTGCGGATGGACAGATAATGTTGATATTCAAATATAAAAAAGGTTCGAGAGGAGTGGAAGTTTGAAGACAGACTACAATATGATGCGGGGGTGGTGAGTTGAAACACAGTGTGTGTGTGTCCCGACCCCACTTCTATGTTTCAATAAATTATTTGCATTTAAAACTATTAACGCTGACTCATTCCTTCAGTCCACTCAAAATTATGCTAATATTCCTTATGTTGTTTATGATATTAATTGAAAATAGCATATGAGAGTATTATATGTAATAATAACACATGGCGATATACTAAAAAGCTATTTATAATTTTTGGCTGGTAAGAAATCTGCCCGGCTGGTACTTTTAAAAATCTACCAGCCAAATGGCTGGTAAGTCAAAAAGTTAAGTTTGTTCCCTGGGGTTTCCGTTAGAAAAAATTGTTGCCGGTCTCGGTGTCCGGCAAGATTTCCATCTCCCGGACAAATGACAGAAATTCCAGTCAGAGTGTATTGAGCTTAAAAACAATTGATAGGCAGGCTATATAAAGAATGACATCCTCAAGGCATTATAATATTTTAACTTAAAACTAGGCTACTTTTGCGTATACACTATACAGTCATTATATTCCAAATAAAATAATTCCCGAGACTCCGTGCTGCTGCGGACTTGAAATCAAATAGGTGTCTGTGCGCAGTCGGCCCGACATGATTAAACAGCAGTCTGTTATAATCACATTTTTCTGAGCTAACGAATTCCGTTATATTGGACATTTGTATTAATTATATCAAGCGAAGAACTGAGAAATTTGGCAGAGAGAGTCATTATCGTGAAATATAAACGTTGCGTGATGACTTATATTATATATTGTGCTTAGAGGGAATTATTTCCACCGGACATTATGACCGGAGAGATTTAAATATGTCGGACTTCAACAGATTTTGCCGGTCAAAAAACGGTAATTACCGGACAACGGAAACCCTGATTCCAAATATTGATTGTGTTTATTGATCCAACGTTATATATCCAAAACAGTCCTCAGTCCTCAAACAGTCCTCAGTCCATCTGTTATAACGATACTGCATGCCCAAGAAGTAAAACCTGGACCGGACTTGTTTTTTTGATGCACAGTCCCAGCCAATCCAATCCAATGATGTGCAATACCATCCGGGAGACGATAGGCGGCGGTATTTGCCCTTTGCGAGCTCAGACCCATTCCCAATGATAACGTCAGGCTGGATGGATGAAAAATTAATGGATATCGCTAATAAAAGAAATATGGATTAAAACCCGAGATTTCTCAGAGCATGGCGAGTTAACCCAGACTCTCGGGTTTGGTCTCCAGTGAGTTCATGAATATACTTATTTAATACTATAATATTAGTGTAGCCTAATCTTTATCTGCAATTGTAAAGAAAAACCCCATTGAACAGAATTAATAGAAGAAAATATAAAAAGAAATTAAAAAAAATTTGAATGTTGATTTAGAATTCGAATGCCAACATAACGAACGAAGGTTCGAACGTTTGGGCTCAGCCCTACTATACACCCCTACCAGAACAGAACATCTACTGTGATACTCCCATGTAATTTTCCCCAAGTAACATAACATGTAAAACCCTTTAGTCACCAAGCAGTTTCACAATCAATCCCTCTGTGCTCGTGATAAATGTGATATACTGAGTCTCAGTGCTCATGATAAATGTGATATTATACTGCCTCAGTGCTCATGATAAATGTGATATTATACCACTTCACACTTCAGTGCTCATGACAAATATATTATACCACCCCACCCAGTGCTAGTCATAAATGTGATATTATACCGCTTCAGTGCTCATGACAAATATATTATACCGCCCCAGAGGGATGGGAATTGATTTGATTGATTTTTTTATTTTTGTCAAACACTGCTCTTCTCACAGTACATTACAAACACTGCTGTTAACTGAACAGACCCAGCTGATGCCGACTCTTCTCACAGTGCAAACACTGCTCTTCTCATGGTGCAAGCAGTGCTCTTCTCACGGTGCAAACACTGCTCTTCTCACAGTACAACTACAAACACTGCTCTTCTCACAGTTCAAACACTGCTCTTCTCACAGTACAAACCACTGCTCTTCTCACAGTACAAACCACTGCTCTTCTCACAGTACAAGGCAAGCACTGCTCTTCTCACTGTGCAAACACTGCTCTTCTCACAGTACAAACACTGCTCTTCTCACAGTACAAACACTGCTCTTCTCACAGTGCTCCCATTATTCACACCGCTCTGGGTGTTTTCAGATGCACACGGGAGAGATATATCCGTTCTGTCAGCGTGTTGCTCATCGAGGCGACTGTGTGATGCAGATAATGCACGGTCAGAATGACACAACTCCCATTGAGTGGGGGGTGGGTGACCTAACTTGAAGAACCGGAACCCACACCAGCCGAGCATGGGCTGATTTACTGCATGGCACTCTTGTTTTTACAGGGTTCATCGGCGGGGAAAGGGACACCGTGTTGAGGCAAGGAAACTCAACTGAAGCCACTCGGAGGTAGTGAAGCTTCAAAAAGGTTGAGCTGAGAGGGAGAGGAAGGAGAGCTCTACAAGGAGACGCTGGAGGAAGAATGTGGTGAAGGCGTACAGTAAACGCATCATTTCACATGTGCCACCTTACCCCTTTTCCATGGTTTTAATCCTTTATCCTGTGATAAGTCTTTCACCGGCCCATGTATGGGTGCATTTCCATTTTGATGATCTCCCGACTGTTATCACAACTAGTCCCTGATCTTGTGTATACATGGTTTCCCTCCAGAGAACGTGTTAAGCCGGATGGCAGGTGCCTGTGACCTAAGGAAGGTCTCTGTGAGCCCAGCAGAATATTTGTGGCAGTGTCCTTATGTTAACACCTTGAGTGCCACTCACGAGATTTCTCTGGGTTTTTTTTATAGGTGGTTGCTAGCCACTCACGAGATTTCTCGGAATTTTTTTTTTTAGCGATCTGAAAAATTATTGCATCACCCAAGCCTACCCGAGTATAGCCGAGCGGCGCCGGCAATCACTGTGGAAAAAAGCGCCCCCTGTCGTCTCCCAGATGACATAAGTGATTTTGGAATGGACTCAATGAAAATTAATGGGGAAAAAAATCCGGTACTCCACATTTTCCAGTTCACTGATCCAGCCGGGGTTACCACAGTTCATTCTGGAACCTCAGATCCCCGCTGATCATGGAGATCTACAGTATCGCGTTGGATCCATACACGTATCGATTTTTTCGAATGGTGATCAGGAATTGGAATATACCAGTTGGATACCATCTGATGTCGGGTAAGGACTCTATGTTATCAGTGTTAGGATAATCAGAGTAAGTTTGATGAAGTTATAAGCTGTTTTGTGAAATGTCTTCTTTCGGTTTCACTGTAAAAGTCTGTGAGGAAATCAACGGAACGATTATCCGTGCACGGCCGTAATGTGCTTGCGTGCACGTATAATATTGATCATCTAGCGTTTATTTGAAAACGATTCATAAAAAGGCCGACGAATATCAACGTTGTGGAATATTCCACTAAAAGACGATTTTCATAGAATGCTCATTCAGAATGAGCTGTTTTTTATATCAAAACGGGGGCTTTTCTAACTGCTCTGAAACGGAAACGACGCGATAAAAAAACAATCTGCCTTGACAGCACTGACTGGAAAATAGTCTTTGATAATGCGATGGGCAGATTAGACACATAGCCATAATTTAAAACATAGATTAGGCGATATTAACGTTAACATTGGCGCCGATGGTGGCATTCAGCCGGTAAAACGGAAAACCAGGCGTGGCGCTCAAAGTGTTAAGCCTGAGCGGTCCGGTACGAAAATAATATCACGTCATAAATAAATCAATACAGTCCGTATTAATTAATGTTGCATTTCTTTTTCAAATGTAGCCAAGAGTAAAGACCCTAACCCTATCAAAACAGCAGTCAAAGTATATATTTTCAGCACTACGTTTGTTTAGCAATGGTAAAACTTTTAAGTTCTATTAGCGAAATATGATTTTATAAATATGTCACATCCCGGCGGAAACCGGATGAATTTGGGACGCGAGGAAGTAACGCATCATGAAAACGTTGTAGTCCTAAAAGAGAAGAGACCCAGGGCTTTCGATGGACATAGATTTCATTAAACTACACTACCCAGCTCACACTAGCCTCTGTCAAAGCTGTTGAAAATATTATTAGCGAAGAATTCTGATGTTATTTTTGCGATTATATCTCACGGGTCGAACAAACCTGAACATTATTGCCATAAAATAGAAAGCAGTTTGTTTCTTTACCTTTCTGTGAACATCTAGGAAAAATGCGTCTCAATCTGATGAAAAATGGTGGAGCTATTTACATTACAAAAAAGTAACTGTACTTAACTCATTCAGTGCCAGCTATTAGACACACTTTAAAAGATAGGAGTGCGTCACCTTGTTTGTAGAGCTATAACTGTATTCTATATTATAGCTATGGATACAATACTATGGCCCATTTGACATCAACTATCTATCGTTCAGTATGTGAAAAAGAATACATTTCTTCATCCATACGTTCCCGTGTTATACCGTGGATATAAGTATGGTTTTAGAGTGGTCCGAGGTAATTCCCGAAAGGTTGTGTTATAGCCTCATACGCAGTGTTCATTTTGTCAACTAAAATGGTGACGAAAGATGTTCGTCAACGAAGGCTTTTTTCATGACGACAACAAGACGTGACGTCACGTTATTGAAGACCATGTGAGACTACTGAGGACACAAAAATGTAATTTACAAAAACCAGGACGAAATTTCTCTTCATGCATGTTGATATTGTTGACTAAAACAAGACGAGACAAAATAATTATAACTTTTCTTAACGCATCTGGCGCCAATAACGTCGTACAACGTGTTTCAAGGTCATGCTAATTCTGCCATTCCACGGCGTACAACGTTAGAGATCATATTTCATTTTTTCGTTATGGTATTCAGAATTCCCTCACCCAGCCTCGGCTGATACAGTGGGAGCCTGCACAACTCTGCAACGCTTCAATACTGCCGCCTGGTGGATGATCGGCGAGTTACAACCGGAAATGGATCTCTGGTGATCTCGGTGCGTCTGGGAAATGCGTCCGGCACTCGCATATTGTTGCGGGACTCTAGACACACATCAGTGTATATCGATCGCTGCCATAACTCAATAATCGATATGATTTGGGCGTTTATTATTATTATACAAACCGGAAATGGATCTAGTAGATCGCAGTCAAATAAGTGGGATCTTTTTCCTCCAGTCTCATCGGCGAACGGTAAGAGGACGCTGACGTCATTTTCAGCGTGTTTGTTTATTATTATTAATGCAAACTGCTCTGATCAATATATCACCCATACTACATAAAGCATTTACTGACAATCACGGAATTATAAACGACACCCCCCCCCCCCCCCGTTCATCCGCGCATGATAAGTCATAACGTCATTAATATAGCGTGTATCGGCAACAAACGGCAGTTGATAATCCATATGCGTTTATGCCTATAACTCACGTTCTAGGAATTACTGCAGAAAACGATAAAAACATATTTATATTCTAGACGGTATTTTCGTATGAATCTATGAATGAAAAAGTATAACGTTCCTACATCCTGAACGATAGATAATCGATGTTGAATGGGCCATAGTAATGTCAATTTAGCAATACAATTTAAAAAGTTATAGCCCTGCAAAGAAGGTAAACATCTCCATAGGCTTAGAGTGGTGGCAGAGAGTGGTATGAGACGGGCAAACTCCGTGGCAGTTAATGGGGAGCTCTGTTAATAGCATTAGCTGAAGAGCTATTTGAAAAGCTAGTTTTAGCTTAACGTTACCTTGGCTAAAGTTGGGACTATTCATAATCCAGCTGCAGACCTGCAAGCAAAGTACAGCAAGTTGGCAAAGGAGTATTCCAAGGTAAATAACTTTTTCACCAGTAACGTTACATTGTTTGTATTTCCATCTAGCTCGCGTTAACTAGTGGCTAACCTAGCTCACGCTAATGTGGCTAACTGATCGACCTCTCGCACACAATTAATGACATGTTGCGGACAGCCATACCGGTGACAATGTTTAGCTTTTAGTGCCAAATGATAAGAGTCTGAGGCGGAGTCTCAAAAGAGAATGTTGAATATTTATTGTGCATTAAAAATCACAACAGAGCCTCTGCTACTAGCTGACCTAAACGGAGCCTTCTGGAAGCAAGTGCAACAACGTATAATGTCCGTGTGGAACCAATGTGCCAACAACCTTTCCGTGGGTGAACTCATTGAGCACAGTTGTCATTTAATGATACTAATACTAATCTATACAATCACCTGTTGAATAAATACCATTACTTTCTAGTTATTACTAAAAAAACAGTATATATATAAAACAGTAGCTGTAAAAAAGAAAATAATATTTTTTTTTATAATTTATATAATATAATTTCTTTTGTACATTAACTAAAAATAGACAAATTTCATCCGTTTTCGTCAACTAAATCTAGACTAAAACAAAAAAGACAAAATTGAGACAAAAACTGACTAAAGCTCAGACATTTAGTTGACTAAAACTGACTAAACGAAAAATAAATGAAGATGACTAAATATGATGAAAATGAAAAAAGGAGCACTTGACACATGACAGACTAAACTGAAAATAGCTGCCAAAATTAACACTGCTCATACGTGGATCCTACTATAAGCGTTGCCGTTTCTTGCCTGGACACGCTACTATTCCCAAATCAAATCTATATAATAGGTATTATGTTCCATCATGAATGCATGAAAGGGGGGGGGGGGGTCGTTTCTGATTATTTGATTGCCAGTAACGGCATTCATATTGAACACTAAAAACTAGGGATGCTCGATATTGGCTTTTTTACCGATACCGATAAAATCCAACTCTTAATTTCCGATACCGATATCAACCGATATCACATTTTAATGCTGATATCGGCCGATAATATCGGTAGGCCGATAATATCGGAAATCATTTCTATAGAAATGTTAAAAAAATAAAAAAATTTGAAAACAGATACCGATATTTTTCGATATCACATTTTAATGCCGATATCGGCAGATAATATCAGACATCCCTACTAAAAACGCTTATCAACCCAATCGGTATAAAAGCATTGCACAATCAAGCTAAAATTGACGTCAGATAGTCCTTACCGGTGATCGGAAATATTCCAAAAATAATATTCCAATTGTTTGATCGCCATCTGGTACATCCATTGTCCATTTGGTCCACAGCATAACCCACCACAACATATGGATCGGGGATATTTGACGCGCTTCAATGGAACCGGGTGAACCGCTGGACTGGCCCGACCCAGAAAACTGCACCCGGTGACATTTGACCGTTGCACAGGCCAAGATATACGATTTCAAAGGGTGCTCGATACTGCCATCTAGCTGGATGCGGCCGGTATTGCACGTTGGCGAGCTCAGACTCATTCTCCCTGGATGAATAATGAATAC
Source organism: Notolepis coatsorum (assembly GCF_963971535.1). Lineage (NCBI taxonomy): Eukaryota > Metazoa > Chordata > Actinopteri > Aulopiformes > Paralepididae > Notolepis > Notolepis coatsorum. The sequence continues at coordinate 89,318,805 of NC_140171.1, read as the reverse complement.
AAATATCGAATAAAAGAATAAACGACCAAAACCCGAGATATCTCGGGTCTGGTAGCCAACGCATGTCGAGTTAACCCGACTTATCTGGGGTTTGGCAATTAAAGAGTTAAAGTAGATTTCATTCACAGTCTTTGCTGCTCTGTTATGGGAGCCTGGTGGTACTAAATCCAGATTTAACTCTGCCATTGGAAAGAGGAGATTTGGGCCGATCCATAGATGTATGACTTGGCCATAATAAGGTCATTTATAGGCCTGACACTAGGCCCGTCAAGATAACAAATTTTGCTGGGCAATTAGTTGTCCCAGAAATTATTGCGATAAGCAATATTATTGCGGTTTGGGGGGACATTATTTTTTTGAGAAATCCATTTCCCAAAAGTTGTAAAAAAAAGATATTTTCACTAATATAATGATAATAGCATAATAATGCAAGGAAACCATTTCAAAGTGCAATAAACGTTTATTTAACATTGGAAGACCTTTTAAATATCCTAAATAAATAAAGTCAAGTCAAGTCAAGTCAAGTCAAGTAATTTATTTATATAGCACATTTAAAAGCACAAGAGCCAACCAAAGTGCTGTACAATCAAAGCTTAAAATCAATGTCCTAATATAAAATACACAAATACAAAAATACAAAAAGGCACAGCAGGACAAGACAGTACATTCAGAGAATAGGACAGTAGGACAACACACGGATAGGGGAACACAAAGTACAGTAGCACACAGGGGACAGAGGAGCATAAGAAGAGATACAAGAGGGAGGGGGCAGGATAAAATTACATGGGAGTGTGTGAGTTAGGGTGTGGGAGAATCAGGGTTTATTGAAGGCCAGGGAATAGAAGTGGGTTTTTAGACGGGCCTTAAATGTCTCCAGCGAGGGGGCAGATCGGATCTCCAGGGGAAGCTGGTTCCATAGCTTGGGGGCCACGGCCTTGAAGGAGCGATCGCCTCTCTTTTTGAGTGCGGGGGGGGTGTGGGGGGGGGGACCAGCCGAGCCTGGTTGGAGGATCTTAGTGACCTGGGTGCTGCGTAGGGGGTGATGAGCTCTGTGATATATAGGGGTGCTGCACCCGATAGTGCCTTAAAGGTGAGGAGGAGGATTTTGAAGTCTATTCTAAGTGGGACTGGCAGCCAGTGTAGGGAGGCTAGGACTGGTGTGATGTGCTCGCTCTTGCTGGTGCCGGTAAGGAACCTAGCTGCAGAGTGCTGGACCATTTTGAGGCGGGACATGGCTGCCTGACTGATGCCGGTGTAGAGGGCATTGCAGTAGTCAAGGCGTGATAATAAATAAATAAAAATAAAACAACCGAAAACAATAAAATGGACTCTCAGCCTCTGAGAAAACATTTTGGGAAATTAGCTTATTTGCCATCTTCCCTGGAGTCAGACAAGAAGATACATACCCTTTTCTTCTGTGCGTGCAGTAGGCTTAGGGAACGCCTGCACCATTAGCGTAGCTTAGCTTCATCACTGGAAGTGGGGCAGTCCTTTACGCTGAAGTTCCCTACAGTCACGAAATAGACTCCAAATAAAACTCCAAAACGTTCCTGTAAACATGTTGTGACCTGTGTATTTACCACGTGGAGAAATAAAAAATAATTGAATTCGACATTTACGTTTTCTAAGCAAATATACTCGGAACTATTTTTTGCCCAACCACTCCTCTCTGGGCTCAGTCAGTGATTTCACGCAACGCAGTGATACTTTCTAACGTGACGCCAGTGTTTGTTTACATTCTCATTTCATTCAAAGGATCCGAACCGATTGAAGTTTATGGATACCATGCCTTCAAATCCTCTTACCTTGACGATTAAAAGCCTCCACAATTTAGAAAACAGTATTCCCATGGCTGGTGTTGATATGCTGCTAGTTAACGAAAACCAACAAACACAGAACCGGACACGTAAGCAGAAAACGAGGCATCATTTTTACTTCCGGTCGGGGGGTTTCAAAATAAAAGAGCGACGTCTAAAGCACCGGAAAATATGTTTATTTTGTACATTAACACGAACCTAAACTAACGTTACAACTAACCTAAAGTTAGTTTAGGTTCGTGTTAACGTTAGATAATGTACAAAATAAACGTATTTCCGGTGCTTTAGACATCACTGGCGTCACGTTAGAAAGTATCACTGCGTTGCGTGAAATCACTGACTGAGCACAGAGACGAGTGGTTCGGCAAAAAATTGTTCAGAGTATATTTGCTTCGAAAACGTAAATGTCGAATTCAATTATTTTTTATTTCTCCACGTGGTAAATACAAAGGTCACAACATGTTTACAGGAACGTTTTGGAGTTGTATTTGGAGTGTATTTCGTGACTGTAGGGAACTTCAGGGTAAAGGACTGCCCCACTTCCAGTGATGAAGCTAAGCTACGCTAACGGTGCAGACGCTAATGGTGCGGGCGTTCCCTAAGCCTACTGCACGCACAGAGAAGAAAAGGGTATGTATCTTCTTGTCTAACTCCAGGGAAGATGGCAAATAAGCTAATTTCCCAAAATGTTGGCGTTTTCCTTTAACAAAAATGCACAAGCCACGGGTTAGTTCTGGTGAGTTAAATAGCCTATAGCCATTTAAATTTTTATATGAAATGCTTCAGTTTAATTAAATATATATTTTTACGTTAATAATAATATTTACATTTATATATATACGCAGGCTACTTTTGTATATAAGAATGTTCTTAATTGCTTGTCTGGATAAATAAAGGTTAAATAAAATAATTAAATAAAAAGTATATAAATGTAAATATTATTATTATTGACGTAAAAATATATATTTAATTAAACTGAAGCATTTCATATAAAAATATAAATAGGGCAAATATAACTGAGAGGGCATATATCTCCTCATCTTGCACCATGACCTTTTTACACATACACTGAGGCATCAGGGCAAGTATACTTACCCAGATGCTGATCTACTGTAATCGTTCCTGCCACACAGCAGATTGAAAACAAAGCACGGGCCGTCACACACTAACAAAATAAATAGTTAATGTATGAATTTTCATCTCAAAGAACGTATTTGAAATAAGTGGCATTGTTGCTGTTTTTAGCGTAACTTTTACAGCGTATTTTACGTCTATGGGCAATAATAATTATTCGAGGCTCCATTTTTCGTGGATGAAAAACACACCAGTATGCGTCTATACTTTCCGCAACGGAGCTCGGTTTCCGGGTTCCTCTGATTGGCCGCGAGTCCGCGACCCCCACGTGACCCGCTCTAGCACGCCCCCTTATCCACCGCTGCCGCTACCGCTCTGCTGTGTGTTGTGTTGCAGCGCGCACCAGAGCGGCAGAGGTCCCTGCCTTCCTCAATTTATACGCATGGAAGTATTGACTACGCCGTAACGAATCATTAAAAAAATATACCGTTAACTGGAATATGTTGTGCCTTTACACATATGTTGGATTATGCAATTGGTTTGTCATGACAAACAAATTAAAAAAAAATCGCGATTTACCCGCTGGCTACAACAACACACAGTGACTGCATGTAGTTGTTGTAGCCACCTCCTCAGAGGCAGGAATACTAAGCACCCCCTTAAGCTCCAGGAGAGAGGAGAGAGGCTGAAAACCCGCAGTTCTTGCCCGACTGATGGGAGCCGAATCCCCGGATCCGATTTGTCTGATGAATACCCCCAAAACATGGAGGTCCCGAATGCATGGAAGTATTGATTGCGCCGTAACGAATCATTAAAAAAAGATACCGTTAACTGGAATATGTTGTGCCTTTACACATATGTTGGATTATGTAATTGGTTTGTCATGACAAACAAATATAATATCGCATCGCCGGCTGTCTCTGGCTTGCTCCAGCGGACACCAGAGCTCAGCCAGCGGCGAGAATATGCTGCCTGAGCTCTGGTGTCCGCTGGAGCAAGCCGGCGATGCGATATTTTATTGATTTGTCATGACAAACCATATTGTGCCATATGTGTAAAGGCACAACATATTCCAGTTAACGGTATATTTTTTTAATGATTCGTTACGGCGTAGTCAATACTTCCATGCGTATAAATTGAGGAAGGCAGCGACCTCTGCCGCCAGGCGTGGATAAGGGGGCGTGCTAGCGCGGGTCACGTGGGGGTCGCGGCCAATCAGAGGAACCGGCGAAAATGGCTTTTCATTTAATTTGTTAGACCTTGTATTATTTCATTATTGTTTTGTTTTTTAAACGAGTGGCCTTTATTCAATAAATTGCCGCAACGAATGTGCACTTTAGGATTTATTTGTGTTTACTAACTTTGCAGTGCAAAGCCTTTATAAATGTGTAATGGCCTGTTTCTGTTGTTATATGCACATTTAGTTTCAAGTTTCACATTTGTTCTGTGTTCTTGCAAGTGTCAATAAACAGTGTTCAGTATAGCCTATTTGTCTGTGTTTCACTTTCAATAACGAATGCGTGCTTACCGAATCCCAAACAATATTCCTGCTGCAAAGTCGTCCGCTAAAGATAGACATTTAGACTAGATGCTATATAGGCTATACAGAATAGACTACTACAGAAATAAATACCCGTCAAAATCATCGCATTCATTTTCATTATCGCGCAATAAATTGATTTATTGCTTATCGCGACAGGCCTACCCGACACTATATATTCTATATTCATATTCCAAAATGTGTCCGGATGGCAAAATTCAGTACTGCATCTACAAAAAAAAACTGTAAATCATGTGCCCTTTATTAATTTGGTTCGATTTTTTATACACATGATGTCAAGAAGGTGCTGAAGGTGGTGCTAAAGAAAAATATTATAATAATAATTTATATTTTCCTTTTGTTCATTACAATTTACTCAAACATAGCTCCCTAGATGCCAAGAATATGCAAATACCTTGTAGAAGTGGAGCAATCTTCCACTTACTTAGGTATGTACTTTTAGGCAAATGTTCTGAAAATATGGCTAGGGCTTAACAGGTTAACACTTTCAGTGCCAGCAGGGGGCGCACGATTTAGCGCTCGAGTGCCAGCACTCTATTCAATGAGAGGGCGAGCACATTTGCGAACGCATAAACTATATCTTAAATTATGTGTCTAATACGCCTGTCACTTATCAATGACTTGCTTGCAGTCAATAGTCGAAACGGATTGTTTTTTTCATCAGTGCATTTCCGTTTTATACCATTTTTAAAAACTCTCGTTTTTGGAAATTTCCAGAAAAAAAAAGAGATTCCACAGGAATCACCCTTTACTGGAATACACAATTTTTCGGCCTATTTATGAATCGTTTTCAAATAAACGCTAGATTATCGATAGTATATGTGTACTTGCACGCTAGAGAAGCGGGCTGAAAAATCGATTATCTATTTCCTGATCAACACACACATACAGGGCCCACGTTGATATATCTGTGAAAAAAGCTCTGATTACCCCAAGACTGGTCAAATAGATTCCTTACCTCAGATCAGATGTTCTCCAAAAAGATTATTCCAATTCCTGATCACCATTCCAAATATCGATCGCGTTTATTGATCCAACGCTGGGTGCTCGAAACACATATTCCACGCTGTTCTGAGGGACCACAAAGACTGCAATCAGCTCGGATTACATGCCTGAGAAGTAAAATGTGGATTCCGGATTTTCTTTTCCCCATGCATTTCCATTGATTTTGATTTTTGATTTGAAATCTTTATTTCGAACATGTAAATGAATACAAACAAAATAAATAACTAAACAAAATCAAAACATAACTCAAACTAAATAATAATAACTAAACAAAAGCTAAACATAACTCAATTTACATGTTCGAAGAGTAGGAAGAAGTATACACTTATTTAATCCTACCCCTTTTCCACTACTCAAATGAGTGTACTAATTTAAAACATTTAAAAAAAAAATATATATATATATATTTACAAAAACAAAAAAATTATATATGTAAAACATGAAAGAAATAAAATAAAAATGTAAACACCCGTGAATATCAAGTCCCTTCCTCATCCCTGTACCTCGTGAACATCATTTCCTTATACATCAGGACTCCATTCCAATGGGTGCATTATCATCCGGGAGACGATAGGGGGCGGTATTTTCCCTGTTCGAGCTCAGAGAGAGTCCCAGTGGTAACGTGAGGCTAGATTGATGAAAAATGAATGGAAATCGCTAATAAAAAAAATAAAAAATTAATAACGAGATTCTCGTCCTTGGCACTCAGTGTTAAGGGTGAAATCTTTAAAGGGGAGATGAAGCATTGAACAATGTGATCCTAGTTTGTTTGTAGTGTACCTTGTGTAAGACAGGGTCCTATAATAAAATGTGAAATCCTGCTTATTTGTCTGAAAAATCAAATATAATTTCCCTGTTTTCGCCATTGGCGGCGCCATTTTGTTGCTGACATCACGGTGTTGGTTTGCTCCCGCAGCTTGTCGATGTGCTGGAGCCTCGGCAAACTAACGGTAGCTGGCTCCAGCAGCTTGTCGATGTGCTGGAGCCTCGGCAAGCTAACGGTAGCTGGCTCCAGCACATCAACAAGCTGCTGGAGCCAGCTACCGTTAGCTTGCCGAGGCTCCAGCACATCGACAAGCTGCTGGAGCTCCCGACGCTCGGCTGGTTGAAGTGGAGCTAGGTAGCCAGCAGGCTAAATGCTCCGCGACGCTCGGCTGGTTGAAGTGGAGCTAGGTAGCCAGCAGGCTAAATGCTCCGCGACACTCGGCTGGTTGAAGTGGAGCTAGGTAGCCAGCAGGCTAAATGCTCCGCGACGCTGAACTGCCTGCGCCGGTCTGTCTGTCGAAGACCGAGGGAACCGCATCAGGCTTCAGCTGATTAGTGGTCTTCTGGACAAACCTCCCACCCCCCAACAACATAATCCGAGGCAATGAAGTGTTCGCTGCAGATCTTCATTCCCTGTCCAACAGGCTGATTGCGCCGCCTGAGTGCAGCCAGCCTGAGCCAACGTGCCAACAACACTGTTTTTTTCACTGGTAGTTTGTGGAAATTAACCAACTTTCCTCTCTTTCACACGGTAAAATTTGTTTGAACAGCCAGGAGCAATACAAAAAGAACCACCGTGGTCCCGTTGTTTGGTAGGCAACATTTGACTGACCCGACAGTCCATGTTTACTATGCAGCTAACCAGCAGTGTATACACCAAACCAACACCGTGACGTCAGCAACAAAATGGCGGGCCATTGGCGGCGCACATGTTCATAAATGCTACATAAATGGACATTACAAATAGTTTTTTCTTAGAAACGCCTTATTTTTATAACGTGATTTTTTCTGTGGTTTATCTAAATACCAGTGGCGAAGCGTACCGGAGTTAACCGGGCCTTCATAATATTATATATTATTAATATTATATTCCAAATAAAATAAGTCCCTCGATACTCCGTGCTGCTGCTGCTGACTTGAAATAAAATAGACCGTTCTGTGGGCAGTCGGCCCGACACTAAACAGCAGTCTGTTATAATCACATTTGTATGAGCTAACGAATTCCGTTATATTGGACATTTGTATTAATTATATCAAGCGAAGAATTGAGAAAGCAGAGAGAGACGGCAACATTATCGCGTGGTTCAACGTTGCGTGATCGCTGAAACCAATGCCGATCTCCGCCTCCCAGCGAGTTGTCATTATTAGACATGCATGGTGACTCAACAACGAAACAAATGTAACTATTTTAATACAATTCAAATTGTGCTTAGAGGGAAGTTACGGTATGCAAAGAAAGATCAAGTCAAGAATTACCAAATGAAACGCACAGCAGCCCAGCCAATATTTCAAGACAGACATATATTTGTGTGGAAATAAAATGCGCAGCGGCAGATCAATATAATCAATATAAATTAATTTGTTTCACTCACCATTTTGACGTGGTTCACCTGAAGACGAAATCCATCCTCCTGTCCGTTTGGGTGAACTTTTCAATGACCCGGTCATACAGCTGATCAGTCCTTTTCAGATCCAGGAGCATTTCTTTTTCAATTGACATGGAGGATAATGCAGAGAGTCGGGCTTGTCCGGTTGTATTCCTCGCATATGTTTTAATGCGCTTGAGGGCAGAAAATGTCCTTTCCACGGTTGAGGTGGTGACAGGGATAGTTACAACTAAACACGTCAGTTTATATAGCTGCTTCATGCTTTCACTGAGTTTTTTTTGTTGAAGAAATAGAAGGTCAGATGGGTCCTTTCCCTGAAAATCTGCCATAGAATACATGACACCGAGTTCGGTTTTCAGCCGTGGCAAGTCAAAACGCGGCCCGTAGCTGTCAGTCAGGCTTGTGAAAGCAGTTTCAGGGAACGTTTTCTTGTAGATGGTGAACTGCGTGGGATCCAGAAGGGAAAGGAATGAAAGCTTTTCGTGATCTTTAAAACGAGTTGTCATTTGATTTAGAATATTGTCAATAATGCCATCATGCACCTTCTTGTAGTATGTACGTGGATCTCCGCACGCTCTGCGCCCAGGTGGCACACCGGTGGTGTTCACTGTCTCGTCATAGAGTTGCTCAAAACGTGGCCTCTGCTCCTCAATGCGAATGCAAAACTCGTCCACCCGAGCCAAACAAAACTGCATGTCAAATGACTTGCTCTGCAAAATGTCAAAAAGAACATCTGCATGGGAAAACATTTCGTAAAATGTTGAAATTAAAAAGCTAAATTCAAAGGTGCTCAAGTATGATATATGAGCATCAGCACCGCCTGTAGCAGTATCGTCAAATTCCTCATGGTGGTCAACTATGTACTGGAACACGTCCTTAAGAGCATCTTTCTGTTCAAATACAGTGCAAACCAATCTTGATGTGAAATTCCACCTAGTTGGTGCAACTCGTGGCAGTCGCCTTTGACACATCTGGTCAAGCACTTGCGTACGTTTGGGCGATTTAGTAAAGAACGCGGCCATGGAAGACAGGTGTGAGAGGAAGATTTTGCATTCTTGAATTTTTTTTACACCTTGAGATAAAACTAAATTAAGGACATGTGCATAACAGTGTATGAAAAGCGCATCGGGGACCCTTTCCTTCACTTTGGCTTGGACACCGTTTAGTCCCGAGGCCATAACGGGTGCACCATCGTAACACTGCGCTACAAGTTTATCTGTGCATGCATATTCCTCCAAGAAATTAAGAGCCAGGGTTGCAACCTCTTCTGCTGTTTTGCCCCCCGACACATCCACATATTTAATGAACCTCTCTTTTACGCCACCGTCTGTTACATAACGAAGAACAATCGACAGCTGTGCAGCATTGCTCACATCGGACGTTTCATCCAGCATTAGAGCTACACATGACGCGTTCCTTATTTCTTCTTTAATTTCGTCATTCATCACATCAGCAACAGCACTTATCAAATCGTTCTGTATTTGACTTGAGGTTCCAATAAATACCTTGGAAGTGGTCAGATGGTAGTGCAAAGCTGGATCATATTCTGCTAAAAATGACAAAAGCTCCAGGTAATTCCCCCGGTTCAAAGATGTTCCACTCTCATCATGGCCCCTGAAAGCCATCTCCTGTTTCCCTAGGAAAACCACGCAGTGTATGAGCCGTTTTAAAATATCCCGATTTTTTTTTACCTTTTCGTTGTGCATCGTTGTTTCTCTCCGTCTCTGTTCATCCAGCTGTAAATCAATCCTTGCGTCTCCAAATGTTTTCAGACTAATTGTTGCCTTAAGGTGACTTGCCGAGCCTTCATGCTTTTGTGCAGACTTTGTTAAACAGGTAAGGTTATCGAAGCCTCTAAAGTTCCACGCACCCTTGTCGGTCCCAAACAACAAACATTCCCAGCAGAAAAGCTTCTTCCGTGAAACCGAGCCAGTCATCCAGGGGTACCGTTCCCAATTGCTAGCCTGGAAATGTCGCTCGTAACCGGCCTTTGATGCCTGGCTGATTTCCAGTCCTTCTGGGGTTGGGCGGCCTTTTTTGACAATGTCCATCTTTTCATTGAATGTTCTTCTTGAAAAGGGAACTGTTAATAAATCCGCAACAACATCGACGGTATCATTTGCTGCTGCCATGTTTCAGTTTGTCTCGTGTTGTCTTGCTTGATAGTTCACTCACTCGCGTTTGCCGTTTTGCGCTCTGATTGGCCGACGCAGCCAGACTCTAGAATACTTTGGCATCTAAAAGACTACGCCCATTGACTACAGCTCCAAATGTGATTGGCTGATCAAACTGTCACTCCACACCTGGGCTCCTGTTAAGGTTTATTGGGCAGGTCGAGCTAGAATACCCGATGGAGGAAAGTCTGCCCAGAGACTTGTGAAAAGAAATCTCTGATTGGCTGTTATTTTCTCCTGTACAAAAACGCTCTAATGCGCAGTGAATGGGTCGAAAACAACTATGGCGAGTGAAACAGTGCGGTTTTAACAGATTAGCGACACAAACTATTTTAATACATTTGATTAAATTTTTTTTTTAAATTTAAATTAAAAAAGTAATTTTTAAAATTCATATTTTCTTTCTTCTGAGGCTCACAGGGCCTTCTCTGAATACCTTGAAGGCCCTGAGAATTCGCCACTGCTAAATACTAATTTGATGCTATCCCCCCCCCCCCTCACAGTGAGCTGTGGTGTTCCACAAGGAAGCATACTAGGACCGCTACTATTCCTAATTTATGCAAATGACATGTCGTCAGCTTGTGACTGCAACTTGTTCCTGTTTGCGGACGACTCAGCCCTGCTGGTCTCTGACAAGAACAAGTTACAGGTTGAAAAAGCCCTCAGCTCGGAACTAGGCAAAATCTGCATATGGCTCGCCGACAACAAACTATCATTACACATGGGCAAAACAGAGTCCATTCTCTTCGGTTCAAATAAACTCAGCAAGACCGACGGCTTCTCGGTTACAGTGGGTGACAATATTATCACAAGGAAAGATGAAATTACCTACCTGGGTTCCATCCTAGAGGCTAATCTTTCCTGTGACAAAATGGCATCCAATGTAATAAAAAAAAGTCAACCAACGAACGCGATTCTTATACCGGATCTCCTCTCTGGTAAACAAGAATACCCTGAAGACTCTAGCAGGAGCACTCATTCAAGGGTACTACGACTATGCTTGCACCTCATGGTACCAAAGCACCTCAAAGGCACTAAAAAACAAATTACAGGGTGCTCCAGTAGCACACCATGTTACCGCGCTGCGTCGCGGGACTCCGTGCTGCGTAGAGCTGCCGCGGTATTGATCATTTCCTTACCGCACAAATTTGCAAAATATTTCCTACCGCCGCGGTTATTACCACACAAAAAATTTAAAAAAAAAGTTTGAATGCATTTTTTTTTTAGTAGTAGTAGTCTACTCTTTATAGCATATAGCCTGCCTCTAGTCTAAATGTCTATTTTTAGAGGATGACTTTGCAGCATGAATATTGTTTGGGATTCGGCAAGCACGCATTAGTTATTGAAAGTGAAGTTTACCCTCTGGTCGTGCGCCGTTCACTCGGTGTCGCGGGCAGGGGTGGTTACCCCCCCGACCCTTTCTTATTATTATTACTATAAAGTTACTACTTTATAATAAAGGCATTCGTTTTGTGGCATTAACATTATATAGTTATACGTTCAATAACATCAGCGTATTTACCGGACAATAGCAAGGCAAGCAATACTCTATTCATATCTCAGTTCCTTGCTTTGCTCAGAGCGTGCTGAGTTGTCCCATTCTGCGGTCTGTTAATAAAGTTTTCAATCAGACAAGTGTATAGAACGAAGGGCTTTTATTATAACATTCGTTGCAGACAGTAAAATCATTATGTCTCGTTTAGTACTCCTTAGGAGGAGCGATCGTAGTCCACTCCGGCGGAGAGTTAAAGCTAACGTTATTAGCCGTGTTGTGATGATCTGACATTCAAGAAGTAAAAACCTAATACGCGCTTGCCGATTGGTGGTAACACACTGCATGACGCTACAACGTGTGACGCGTCTCTCTTCTGACCAATCAGTGGTCTGCAATGTTTCACGTGACTTTTCTGGTACCCAATAGGGTCGCTTGGAACCTCGATAGATGAGTAGGGTATATCTGCAGAGCCGCAAGCCCAACGAGAGGAGGGTAATTTATTATTATTATTATAAAAAACAGCGGTGACGCGGTATTCAGCCTACTCTGCGGTGGCCGTGATGTAACAGCGATACCGCGGTAATGCGGTAATCGCGGCAGCTCTAGTGCTGCGTCACGGATCTGGTTGACTCCGAGTTCGATTCCCGGACTCGCCGTCATTTGCCGAATGTCTCCCCCTGCTCTCTCTCCCGTTTCACCCTACAACTGTCGGTCATGCTTGACCAGAAAAGCGATAAACGCTAAAAAATAAAGTTTAAAAAAAATAAAAATAAAATAAAAAATTACAAACATCTCAAAACAAGCTAGTCAGACTACTACTTGACCTGACTCCTAGAACCCACCTCACCCCTGCCCACTTTGACAACCTAGGATGGCTTAGAGTAGACGACCGAGTACAGCAACTTGCAATGGGCCTGGTCTACAAGCTACACTACGCGACCAAGGTACCCATGTACATGTCAAAATACTTCCCAAAGGTCAGTGAATACCACGATCACAACACCAGAGGGAGCTCCACAAATCATGTAAAACCCAGATTCGGCTCAAACAAGGGACTAAACACGTTTCACAATTATGCCACATCAATGTGGAACGCCCTACCTAAAGATGTAAAGGTATGTGAATTAGAGTTGTTCCGATACCGATACTGGTATCGGAAAAGCCGCCGATACTGGCTAAAATGCTGGTATCGGTATCGGCGAGTACCCTCTAATGCTGCGCTCCGATACCATATGACGTAATTTATCAACAACACTGGTCTGTTGAGTAAGCATTATAAAACAAACGTGTGCTTAATCGATTAAAGTGTCAATGCCATTTGTCATTTTAACAGCAGATACTTTCTTAAATGTCATCGTCCCGATAGAGCGGTGTTGACGGAGAGCTCATGGGTTCGCTTGGTGGCTGGTGTTATTAGCGTCAGCTAACCGAAAGCTAGCTTTAACATTACCTTGGCTAAAGTTGGGGCTATTCATATAATCCAGCAATAATGGCTGCAGACCTGCAAGCAAAGTACAGCAAGTTGGCAAAGGAGTATTCCAAGTTAAATCACAATGTCACCAGTAACGTTACAGTCTTCTATGGTCATTTACGATGAATTGGAAATGGGGGACCCTGGTGGAAACAAGACGAAAGTCTTTCTCTGGTCTGCATCCCCTTAACAATTGTATGTATTGAGCTGTACTGCACTGTACCCATTCTGCAATCTGTTAATAAAGTTTTCATTCATTCATTCATTCATTCATTCATTCATTCATTCATTCATTCAGTCTTCCCATATACCGGTAGCTCATGCTAGCTAACGGTAACGCCGTCATTGCACAATTGCACGTCGCGTACACAATTAATGACATGTTGCGGACAACCATATCGGCGACAATGTTTAGCTTTTAGTGCCAAATGATAAGAGTCTGAGGCGGAGTCTCAAAAGAGAATGTTGAATATTTATTGTGCAAAAATCACAACAGATACGACTGCTACTGAACGGAGCCTTGTAGACAGACTGAGTAGGGTATATCTGCAGAGCCAGTGGGTAGCGAGTGCAGCAACGTATAATGTCCGTGTGGATCATTGGAGTAGGGTATATCTGCAGTGCTGAAGCCCCATACTCATTGATTAATGATACTAATACAAATCTATACAATCACCTGTTGTTGAATAAATACCATTACTTTCTAGTTATGACTAAAAAACAGTATATATAAAACAGTATTTGTTAAAAAAAAATATATATATATATATTTATAAAAAAATTATATAATATCGTTTTTTTTTTTTTTTTATGTATGCACTGGTATCGGATAAGTATCGGTATCGGCCGATACCCAAAGCTTAGGTATCGGAATCGGATCGGAAAGGAAAAAATGGTATCGGAACATCTCTAATGTGAATCACTACCCACTTTCAAAAACACTCTCAAAAAACACCTACGTGAGACTGCAATTCGAAACTGGCCCCTACAAATGTCCTAACCTAGTTGTACAGTAAATGACCAAGTAAGGCTTTGTCAATATTCCAATGTACAGTGTAAAATGTGTGTGTCCCCTACCCAACCCCCCCCCCCTCCAATGTACAGCCCTCACCCAACCCACCCAACCCCACCCCACACATCCAACCTCCTCCAATGTACAGTTTCTACGCCAAATGTATATACACTCCTTTTCTGGACACTTTTGTATCACAAACAGTACTGTATTTGCAAATCTGATGTCATAAATGTATAGATGTAGCAGTACTGTCTATCTGTATGTCATGTATGTCATATATGTTATGATGAATTGAAAATGGGGGACCCTGATGTAAACAAGACGAAAGTCTTTCTCTGGTCTGCATCCCCTTAACAATTGTATGTATTGAGCTGTACTGTACTGTACCCATTCTGCAATCTGTTAATAAACTTTTCAATCAATCAATGCTATGACTATGTTTATATCGCTATGCTTCATCTCCCCTTTAAGATTTGAAAAACAGGGCTTTCTGTTTAACACAGAAATTACCAGTCCCCTGAGGATATGTCAGAAAAGGGTCGGTGTAACTCAGTTCTAAACTTTAAGTATTGGCTGACTCAAGAGTACCGATCCAATCCATTACATTGGACAAAGATTATGTCCACTTTTCTCCATTGGAGAGCTCTAAAATGCTTTATGTGGCTTTGGGTATTGGTAGTACAGGGGACATACTGGGATGCTGATACTGGTATCCATCTATGGACCAGATATCCTACCATTAAGCATCAGCATCGCAGATGTCACACCAGATGTCACACCAAATGCCCGCCCCCCCCCCCCCCCCCAGGAACTTTTGTTTTGTACATTTTAAAAGTTAAATGCATCAATCTGGTGCACTTTGAGAGCAAAATAAAGAGGCTAGATCTATGATGAACCACAAGGTGGCGCGATACAACGTAAGGAGGACAGTGACAGAGGCCAAACGGCGCTACAGGGATAAAATTGAACTCCAGTTTGAACAAGCTGACTCTAGAGCTATGTGGCAGGGGCTCAAAACGATGACAGACTACAAAGGCGCCTCCCTCAAACTGAACAGTGACATCTCCTTAGCAAATGACCTCAATACCTTCTATGCGAGGTTTGATGCTGGTAATAACAACACCAGCCCACAAGCCACGGCAATGGGGGGGGGGGGGTCTGCTGCTGATGGAGACTCAGTGTTCAGGGTAACAGAGCATGAGGTGAGGCGGACCTTTAAAAAAGTGAATATCAGGAAGGCAGCAGGTCCGGACGGCATCCCCGGCCGCGTCCTAAAAGTCTGTGCCGACCAACTAGCCCCGGTATTCACTGACATATTTAACCTGTCCTTAGAACAGGCTGTCATCCCCACCTGCCTGAAGAAGTCCACTATTATCCCTGTACCCAAAAAATCCAAGCCTGCTTGCCTCAACGACTACCGCCCTGTAGCTCTCACCTCCATAGCCATGAAGTGCTTTGAGAAGCTAGTAAAGGGCTACATCTGCTCCTCCCTCCCCATCAACATGGACCCCCTGCAATTTGCATACCGCCCCAACAGGTCCACGGAGGACGCCATAGCCCATGTGCTGCACACAGTCCCCTCCATACTCATAGCCAAGCTCAGGGACCTGGGCTTGAACTATGACCTCTGCCAGTGGGTCTTGGACTTCCTGACTGGCAGACCCCAGGTGGTGAGAGCAGGCAACTGCACCTCCTCATCCATCACCCTCAACATAGGGGCCCCCCAGGGCTGTGTTCTGAGTCCCCTCCTCTACTCCCTGTACACACACGACTGTGTGGCTCAGCGGAGTAGCAATACAATCATCAAATTTGCTGACGACACAGTGGTGGTGGGCCTGATCTCTGCCAACGACGAGAGGGCCTACCTGGAAGAGGTCAAGGTCCTGGCGGGATGGTGCCAGGATAACAGCCTCTCCCTGAACGTCAGCAAAACAAAAGGAGATGATTGTGGACTTCAGGAGGTCGGGGGTCAAGGACTACAGCCCCCTCAGCATCGACGGGGCACCGGTTGAGAGAGTCAACAGCTTTAAGTACCTCGGAGCCTACATATCCGAGGACTTGACATGGACCACACACATTGACAGTGTTGTGAAGAAGGCACGACAACGCCTCTACTTCCTCAGGCGCCTAAGGAAGTTCCAAGTCAGTCAGAAGATCCTTAAGAACTTCTACTCATGTACAATAGAGAGCATCTTGACTGGCAACATCACCTCCTGGTTTGGGAATAGCACTGCACAAGACCGAAGCAGACTACAAAGAGTGACACGTTCAGCCGAACGCACAATTGGAGGGGGGCTCCCCACCCTCCAGAACATTTACAACAAGCGTTGCAAGGGCAAGGCTAAGAGAATCATTAAAGACTCCAGTCACCCGAACAACTGCCTCTTTGAACTGCTGCGGTCAGGCAAGCGATACCGGAGTCTCAAGGCGAGCACAGAAAGACTCAGAAGAAGCTTCTATCCCCAGGCCATCTGACTGCTAAACGAACAATGAACACTACACAACAACAACCACCAAACGCACATAGCACACACATCCACACGCACACACTCACTTTAAACAGACACACTGTAGCACCCACTCCCCACACTTTATATTTATTGATGAAGGATTGCACTACAACTCGTACACTAGGGCTGACCTTCGAAGCTTTTTTTGGCAATCGAAGCTTCGGGGCCGAGCTTCGATTTTAATTCGAAGCTTCGAGAAAAAAAAAAAAAAAAATAATATTTTTTTTTTATATATATATATATATATTTTTTTTATCTTATGTTGTGGGACTTGTACAGCACTTTCGTAAACGTTGTTTTTAAATGTGCTCTATAAATAAAGTGGGTTGGATTAATTAATTAAGTAGCCCCTTTCGTGACTGACGCATCCAACAAGGTTTCACTCGGCTGTGTGATTTAATTCAAGGTGGATCGCTGTTGTCGTTTGAACAACTTCAGATTTCATGGGAACTACCAATCCCCCAAATCAAGAATGTTTAAGATGAATGAAGTAAGATTTTGATTATTTGAAATATGGCCTGTGTAGACTAAACTATGCACAGAATTATGTCAGTCTACAAGGTCCGGATTCTACATGGTCCGGCAATGTAGACCTTGTAGACTCCACTACAGACCAATTATCAGTGAATGTTCATGCATTTTTAAGAAGGGCAACTTCCACAAAAAAACAAAGAACTCACCAAAACATCTCAGTAGCACCTTATCTAAATGTTATATTTCATATATGGAGATTCATATTTATTTATGTATTGCATGCATTTCTACATTTTATTTCCTATTTTGTTTATTCATCCCAGTATCTTTCTTTCTTATGTGTGGAATTCTACAAGGTGCGCGCACACACACACACACACACACACCTACACACACACACACTTACATTTAGTCATTTAGCTGACGCTTTTATCCAAAGCGACTTACAAGTTCTGTACGACAAGACAGCAAGAAGGGTACAACTCTATCAGCTGAGTAACAATGTTCATCAAAGTGTTGCGTGTTACAGTGTAGGTTAGTTTATTAGGACAAGTGCATGACAGTAAGGTTAGTCACGGTTAGATTATTATTTTTTTTTTTTATCATTTCAGATAATGGTTGAAGAAGTGAGTCTTTAGTCGACGGCGAAAGATTGGACGGGATTCGGCTGTCCTAACTGGGATGGGTAGTTCACACACACACACACACACACACACACACACAAATCGAAGTAAAAAAAATGATTTTATTTTATTTATTTTTTTAACTTCGATTTTTTTTTTTATGTTCGAAGCTTGTGCCATCGAATCGAACGTTCGAAGCTTCGAAACATTTAAGACAGCCCTATCGTACACCTTACTGTAAATTGTACCTAAATTGTACCTCATCCCATTTCTGCTTTGCACTATATAGTACTGTACATTAGTACACTGCATAGTATTGTATATTATATGGTAACTCAGAACATTGTACATATGTCTATACCGAACACTGTGACCTCATTTTCTTCTTCTAAATTACATGCTATACTATGTTATTTGATACTATCTTGTCTAGCACAGTCTCTGGAGCGTAACAGTAAGAAGCATTTTGTATGAAAGTATTCTGTACTTCTGTATGACAACTATTAAAGAAACTTGAAACTTGAAACTTGCTCAAAACACAAAGTCGACTAGACTAGTGCTTCCCAATCCTCTCCTCGAAGCACCCCAGCCGTTCAATGTATTTGTTAAATTCCTGAACACCTGATTCAACTTAACTAGCCCTTTATTAGTTGAATCAGGTGTGCTGGTGGTGGAATTTAACAAATACATGGAACGGCTGGGGTGTCTCGAGGAGAGGTTTGGGAACCACTGGACTAGAGCATACATTTGAGCCATCAAAGAAATGAAGCAAAAGTAGTTACCTGTGTTGAACTGGTTTATTTTTTTTGAAAATAAAAAAATATACTGGATTACTATTACGACTACTACCACTGCCAATACTACTGATAAAACCCTATTGGCAAACTTTATATTTAAATTATTATATATATTTTTTTATTAAAATATTATTATTTGTATTATACAACTGTGGCGGGACTAATTAGACGGGCCGCCACAGTCTAGGTAATTAATGGGAAACCACTGATACCTAGTGAAGTCCGATATCATCCCTAGTGAAGTCAGATATCATCCCTAGTGAAGTCAGATATCATCAGTGATGCGTTCTTCATGGGACGGGGTTGCACGCAGTGCAGCCAAAGTTTTGTGAGCAGAAGCACGTGCACGCACGGAAGTTGCACGGCACGCGCGTGCACACAGGAATGCGCTGGACTCGCCAACTCGCTATAAGTACCCACCTGGGCTACTTTGCATATCAATAGCGCCGGTCGTCAGGTGTGTTAAATACGTTCTCAGATACATTCACACAGAACTTGTGAATGAAATGTGTTACATTCCATTCGTAGAGGCAATTAGGCACCGTCTTTAGTCTGTGCTTAAGCGAGGGAACATTTATGCGCGGGAGCGCGCACACGCGCCCTGGAGCGCACGTGCACGTGGCATAATTAGCGTGCGTGCAGCCAGTGTTGATATGACGAACACAACACTGGATATCATACCTAGTGAAGTCAGATATAATCCCTTAGTGTAGTCAGATATCATACCTAGTGAAGTCAGATATCATCCCTAGTGAAAGAATAGCACTTTGTTTTTCAATGTGTACATAATAGGGGTGCACCGATGTATCGGTCGGGTATCGGTATCGGCCGATAAGTGCCTTGTTGACTGCAATCGGCCGATAAGCTCGAATGTGCCGATGGCAGTAGCCGATAAATTCAGTCGCGTGCTGCACAACGGCGCCGCCCCCAGTCCCCCACACACAAGCTACTGCATCAAAGTTACTACTAAATATTCAACATTCTCTTTTGAGACTCCGCTTCAGACTCTTATCATTTGGCACTAAAAGCTAAACATTGTCACCGATATGGCTGTCCGCAACATGTCATTAATTGTGTACGCGAGGTGGTCGCTCAGTGATGACGCTAACATGAGCTAGGTTAGCTAGCATGAGCTACCGGGAGATGGAAGACTAACGTTACTGGTGAAAATGTGATTTACGTTGGAATACTCCTTTGCCAACTTGCTGTACTTTGCTTGCAGGTCTGCAGCCATTATTGCTGGATTATGAATAGCCCCAACTTTAGCCAAGGTAACGTTATGGCTAAACCTTTAACGTTAGTTAACGCTAGCTTTCGGTTAGCTGTTCAATGCTATTAATAACACCACCAAGCGAACCCATCACAGCTCCCCGTCATCACCCCTCTCTCGGGAAGATGGCATTTAAGAAAGTATCTGCTGTTAAAATGACAAACATTAGTTTTGTGGCATTAACGTTATATAGTTAGTGTTACACGTTCAATAACATCAGCATATTATTTACCCGAACATAGCAAGTAAGCAAGGCATTACTCCGTTCATAGCTCAGTTCCATTCCGTTGCTCATTCCGTACCCAACTACCAATTCTGCAATCTGTTAAAGTTTTCAATCAGACAAATGTATAGAAAGGCTTTGTTTTATTATAACATTTGTTGCAGTAAAATCATTATGTCTCGTTTGGTCATCCTGTGGAGCGCTGGTCGGCGGGCAGCTAACGTATTAGCTACGGTAAGCTTGTTGTGGTTCTCGCAAGCAGATCAATGGCGACATGCCCGGAAGTAGAAAATGAATAAACGCTTGCCAATTGGTGGTAAGAACAGCAGGAGGTGGGTGCTAGCGGTGTGACGTAATTGGCCGAATCGACTGTCAATCAAAATGGTTCTATTGCATTGGTTGAGAGCTCTGGTTGAGAGAATAGTATCCATCTGCAGGCCGCCAGACCATACTGGGAGAGGGATAGTGCTACATGGCATGGTGGAATTAATACCATAAACATATTTCTTGATGTTTCCTTTTTTTAAGTAAGTAAAGAGGCCTACAAATACAAACACACATACAAATATACAGTAGTTTCATTAAAAAAAAAATTACAAAAAAATATCTTCCAAATTACAAATACTTTTTTTTGTCACAAATATCGGTATCGGCCGATTGCGTTAGTTGAACAATCGGTATCGGTATCTGTGGCCAATTTTCATATCGGTGCATCCCTGGTACAAAATAAATATCTGTAGATGACAGCATCTACTCTAGTGATGCACCGATGTGAAAATTGTGGCCGATACCGATAACCGATATTAATATTGCTGTTCTGGCCAATACCGATATTTACCGATGTCGATATCTCTGTATAGAAAACACTGCATCTGGGAGAATCCTCTGGCAGTAATATTTTGTAGCGTGGATCTAGATACACACTTGAGTGCATTGGGATCGCTTTTTCGAAACGCAATAATCAATATGATTTCGGCGTTTATTGCGTCATACAAACGGGAAATGGATCTAGCAGATCGACGTCAAATAATTGGAATATTTTTCCTCCAGTCTCATCGGCGAACGGTAAGAGGAATCCAACGTTATTTCAGGGCTGTACACTAAGCTTTTTCACTAGGGGCACACTTGCCCCTAAATGAGAAATTTAGGGGCAAAGAATATTTTTTAGGGGCACATTTTTAAATAACTATTTTACCATTATAGTAGGGCTGGGCGATATGGCCTCTAAATGATATCGCAATATTTTTTGGCAATATCACGATACACGATATATATCGCAATATTTTGACATTTCCTCTAAAGCACTTAAAAATGCTTGATTTAACCCTTTGATGCATACAGTCACGCCAATATGATGATTATAATAAGTCCCTGCAACATGTTTGCATTATTAAACCATGAAGATGCTTTAAAAAATAATTTAATGAAAATGTACTAAGAGTAGTCTACTGACACACTAATAAAAAATGTATTTACATCTAAGACCATTTATATAAAAACCTTTGGGTGCCTTTTTTTTGCACAGTACTGTGTTTTCTATCCACTTTAGCCAAACACACACACACACTTTGACTGGTGTCCAGGGTTAGCAGCAGCTAACGCTAGTTAGCTTAGCATAATCCTAATTGTAACTGAGGGGTACAATTCCCTGACTGTATTACTAGATATGATACTTACTACCACTACCTTTGTACTTAATATTCGGCCACCCAGTACACGGCATAAATATATTATCATGAACACTCTCACGTAGAAGAAACGGATCCAACACAAATGTACGAATTAGAAACAGGTCTTTATTTCCTACACAGCGATGGTGTGTAGAATAAACACTTAATCACTTAATTACATTTATGAATTGAAATAGTATGCACTTTTATGGCAAGGAGTATTCGTCGGTATATCAATAGATAATGTCCAATCTCTGAAGGCGCAGGTGGTAAATATACGACCTGGAATAGTTAAGGAATAACAGCAATGATACTTTAATGATTATAGGCTGGATACACTAGAGGGGGTTAATCCGGTCGCTTGTAAGCCGACAGAAGTAGGAGGGGGGGGGTAGAATCCAGCTGCCTCGTCCGGCCAAGGGTATCCCAGGTGAACCCACTGTAGTGCCGTTCAATGCGCCGGCGATCCTTGGACCACAGATGAAAGCAGGTGGACTCTTTGTGGGCCGGCTCTCTCCGGTCCACGGGGGAGAGATGTGGAGAGACCTCGTCTTGCAGAGCGTCTCCTCACCTTGCGTCCTCTCCAGGGGGGGGGGTTCCAACACACGGTAGTGTCGGGGGTCTTTATCCATAGAATAATCAAAGTATCCAAAGCATAATCCGTGCCTGGGAAGGCGGGCTGTCGTCGGTAGAATAATCCGGTATACAGGTCCACTCGCTCGTCGGCTCTGGGGCTCCTTGGGTGCAGCTTCACATAGGGTCAACCACCCTGGGTAAGCAGCCAGTTCTCTGCCCGAAACGATGGGGTACTGACTACGGTAGTATTCTCACCGCACGAAGCACTATATATTAACAGACTATTATTAGCTTAATAGACTACGTCCAACTCGACGATATAGTGCCAAATATGACTATTCAAATATTAATATACACGATGTCTCAATACCGATGGTAGGCCGAACTTGGCCTTACTCCCACACGTGGCATTGCGGGGAGGCTTTACGTCTGTGTCTCTATTGGAGGGTAAGAAACCGGATTGAAAAGAAAGTCCTACTTTAGTAGCGCAGTATATATACGCACTATGAACAAATAGTCCCATTAGTGGTGCGGTAGCCAAATTCCTACGCGGAACTAGGACTTGTTCGTACATGTCGAGCGGTACGTTTGAACTGGGTCTGAGGGGTATGGCAGCCTGGCACCAAGGTCTCGACCAATAGTAGAATGGAGACTATTATGGGATGTTCAGTAGGCTAGAATGGATATTCAATGCATATTGTACAAGGAATATACAAGGGATATCAGGGAATATTAGAGAATATACAAATACAATTAAATATATATATATAAATAAATATATATATTCGGTTTAATCTGGCCCTTCACAACAGCCACCCCCTGAATAGGTCCCAGACCTAATCAGTTAAACGGAGACAGATTAATCGCGTTGTCTATTTACACATAAGGGTTTGCTGTAGGGGTCAGTCAACTTCACAAAGTCATAGGGTTGTAGGGTCATGGTCATCATCGATTGTGTCTGGGAGTCGAGGCAGTTCTATGAGCCTTGCCACGGGACGGGTGTAAGTGCGACCCTGGACGAGCACTTCAGCTGCTCGGACCTTGCCGTCGGCACCGGTGATCACTTTGCTTACGCGGCCGGCCGGCCACATAGCTCTGGGCAGTGATTGATCAATAATCATGACGACTGTTCCTTCTGTCAAATTGTCTCTCTCCTTTACCCACTTCTGGCGGGTCTGTAGAGACGGTAGGTAGTGCAGTAGGAAACTGTTCCAAAACTTGTCGGCTAATACTTGGCTGTAACTCCACATTCGTCGGCCGTTCGCTTCTTCAGGCCGGTACATTGTCTGGGGTAATGTGGGATCTAGCCGCCCCATCAGGAGTGTGTTGGGGGTAACTGGGTCGATATCCGCCACATCACTGGAGACATATCCGAGGGGCTTCGAGTTAAGTACTCCCTCAATCTCCGTGAGGACTGTCATTAGGACTTCTTCCGCCACAGTCTGGGCCCCAAGTACTGCGTACAGGGCTGTCTTTATGGAGCGCACTTCTCGTTCCCAAGTGCCACCGAAGTGGGGTGCGTTTGGGGGGTTGAATTGGAAATCAACCTGTGCTGGAGCGAGGTGGGTCTTAAGTTCTGGGCCCATAGCTTGGAAGCTCTCTGTCAGCTCTCTTTCGCCGCCTTTAAAGTTTGTCCCATGATCGGACAATAGGGTAGACGGTCTTCCTTTCCGTGATATGAATCTACGGAAGGCCATAAGGAATGAGTCTGTGCTCATGGTCGGGAGAAGCTCGATGTGTATCGCTCTGGTGGTCATGCATTTGAATACAATACCCCACCGCTTCTCGGTTCCTCTTCCTTTCTTTATGTGCAGCGGGCCAAAGCAGTCCATACCCGTTGAGTGGAATGGCTCGTCACCGATTCGGAGGCGACATGGAGGAAGGTCAGCCATCCTTGGTATGCTGGGCTGCGCGCGCCACTTGTGGCAGTCTAGACATGTTCGTTGGAAGCGTCGTACCGCCTCTCTTCCTTGTAGGATCCAGTAACGACGTCTGATTTCCGCGAAGACTCTTTCTGCTCCTGCGTGATGTACATCCTCATCGTATTTCTTTATAATCAGCTCTGTGACCTTGTGTCGGCTGTTCAATACGATCGGGTATTTAATGTCATCCGGTAGATTGGGGGCTCTGCGTAGGCGACCACCCACTCTGATGAGGGTGTGAGCGTCGCTCTCGGGGGCCAGGTGAATTAATCTGCTGTCGGATGGGACGGGCTTTCCTCCCTGTAGACAGGTCAATTCATCGGGGAACGAGTCTCTCTGGGCTCGCTGCAGTAGAAGCAATTCTGCTTCCTCGTAGTTAGCCGCTGACATATCAGCGGGGGACTTGCACTCCGGGTGGTACCGCAGGAATGTTCTTTGTTGTGCACTCTCTATGGACGTGCAATCGTTTATGTTAGGGTCGGTGGAGGCTACGGTGCTCAATCCACAGAACACAGACTTCTTAATTTCCACCTCCTCTGGACTTGCTTCCCTCGGGATAGGCATGGGCCACTGTCCTTCCGGGAGTCTTAGGAATGCGGGGCCGTCACTGTAGACATTGCGACGGGTGAGGTCATCCAGGGGCATCCCCCGGGTGATGACGTCAGCTGGGTTCTGTTTTGTATCAACGTAGCGCCACTCTGTTTCTCCGGTTAACTCTTCGGTTAAGTCTTGAATCTCGGTGACTCTGACTCCCACGAAGACTTTGTACTTGCATGAGTCCGATTTGATCCAGGCGAGTACCGTCGTGGAATCTGACCACAGGATTGTTCTAGACACCGGTATGGTGAGCTCACGTTGGATGAGCGTGGCTAGGTGCGCTCCGGCTAGGGCTGCGCAGAGCTCTAGACGTGGGATAGATTGTTGCTTGCGTGGGGCTATTCTCGAGCGGGCGAGGACAAATGCTGTGTAGATCTCTCCCCCTTGGTCTTGGGCCCGCAAGTAGGCTACTGATCCGTATGCGACCTCTGAGGCGTCACTGAAGACGTGTAAGTCCATTTTACATGTCTCTGGCCTCACCTTGGGTGGGAAGTAGCTTCGGCGCATATTAACGCCTGGGAGTGAGTGGAGCTCCATCTCCCACTCTCTCCAGGTGGATGTAAGGTGTGCGGGGATGGGGTCGTCCCAGCCCTGGTCCTTGTCCCACAATGCTCGTACAATCATTTTTGCCCTGGTGGTGTACGGTAGAATACATCCTAGCGGGTCATATTGTCGGGCGAGTGTTGTGTACACACTCCGTCTGGTGGTCGGCGCCGCCGCCGGCCTTCCCTGCTCCGTAGTCAGGGGCTTGTGTCTGTAGTGAAGCGAATCTGTTTTGAATCGCCACACCAATCCCAGGGTCATCTCCTGGGCTTCTCCCGGGATTGTAGCCATCCAGGTCTCGCTGCTGGCTGCCTTGTCCTCGGAGGAGAGGCTGCGCAGTACTTGCGGATCGCTGCTGGCCCACTGCCTGAGATCAAAGCCGCCTTTGATCAATGAGGCGCAGAGTTTAATCAGGAGAGCCTCGGCTTCTTCCTGGGTTGAAAGGCTTTGTAGACAGTTGTCTACGTAGAAGCTGTTCTTTACGCTGTGTCGGACCTCTTCGTCCGCTGCTGGGTCCTCTGCTACATGTTTCTGTAGTGCAAATGTCGCACAGCAGGGGCTGCACGTCGTTCCGAAGGGGAGGACTTCCCATTGGTAGATGGCTGGGTGCTCATCTCCTGGCTTCTCTCTCCATAGGAACCGTAACAGGGGCTTGTCCGCCTCTACTAATCTCACCTGCAGGAACATTCCTTTAATGTCCCCGCTGATGGCCACCTTTTCCTGGCGGAAGCGGAGTAGAACGCCGAGTAGGGAGGGGCCGAGTGTGGGACCGGGCAGTAACTCTTTATTCAGATTTTGGGATCCGATCTGGTAGCTGCAGTTAAATACTATGCGGTCTTTACCGTTGTGATGGACCTTGTGGTGGGGCACGTACCACGATTCAGTGGTCTGGTCAGCCTCTTTAATGTCCATCTTTGTGACGTGTCCCGCTGTGATGAGCTTCTCAATCTCAGCGCGGTATACACTCTCTTGGGCGGGGTTCTTGGCTAAGCGCCGCTCCGTGTTCAGCAGGTACCGTTCTATGGCGTCTGTCTTGGCGTGGAAAGTAGGCATTCCTTCTCGCCGCAGGAGTGGCGTGGCGTATCTCAACACGCCGTTGACCGGGACTCTCTTGGTCCCTGTCTCGAGGAGGTGAATGGCGTAAATGTCATCTTTAGAGCGAATGTCTTTCTTTCCATTCTTAAAGGGCATTTGTTCCAAGCTCCATAGCCGCTCTACGTGTTGCAGGAGTGCGGTTTCTCCCTCTGTGACTCGGGAGTGGAGACATCTAGTGGCTGTACTTCGGTTGAGAGATTTGGCGAGCGGGCCTTGGAGAGTCCATCCCAAACGGGTCTCGACTGCTGCAGGACAGCCTCGGGGTCCGGTATGAACCCGGTCTATCGGGACAATGAGGTCTGCATGGTCGGAGCCTATCAACAGGGTCGGCATAGCATTGTCTATGAGCGGGATCGGTAACTTGCGCAGATGTGCATATTTCTCCATCAGCTTGGCGACGGGGTATGTGTACCGCGACAGTCCTATTTCTTGGCTGGTGAAAGCGTCTGCAATCTGGTACCGTCGCTCAGGCTGGCCGCTTGCTGCGATAGAGAATGAGACATTCTCGCCCTTTATCGTCTTCAAATCTCGTCTTATTGTCCGAATTGTCATTTGGGTTTCGCTTCCCCGCAGCCCTAGCTGGGCCGCAGCGGAGGCGAGCAGCAGGGTCTTCTCTGACCCGTCATCGAGGACGGCGTAAGTGTCCAGGACTTTATTCTGGTAGCTTAGTGTCACACGCACTACTTTTAGGAGTACTCGGGCTCCACTGCTGCTGGCGGGATCGATGTACATGACGCTCGCTTTGCGGCTGGATGGTGCAGGTGAAGGGCGCCGTCTGTTACTGTCGTGAAGTATGTCCAGATGGGCTCCATCGCACTTGGTGCACCTTTTCTTTAAGCGGCATTCGGCTGCCATGTGTGAGCGCGCACAGCGAAAACAGCGCTTGTTGGACTTTATCCATTGACCTGCTTCCTCCGCGTTCAGCTTGGGGAAGGAGTCACATTGCGCTAGCCAGTGTTCTTTCTCATAGTAGGGGCACACTATCTTCCACTTCTCCGTTCTGGAGGGGGTACTGTGGCTCCTGCTGCTCGGTACTGACTCCGATTGGTGCATCACAGTCACCGATCTTCTTCCATCATTTAGTCGTCTGGTTCCTTCTCTGGAGCCAGGGGTGCTCCGTCCGAATGTATCTAGCCGTAGGCTGCTGACTTCTCTCGCCAGGAAGTCTGCTAGATCGAGGAGGTTCGGTTCGGGGCCATTCGGGTCTCTGTGGTCCCTCTGCCGCGTAAAGCGCTCCTGACGAGCGGGCGGCAGCTTCTCCAGGATCCTTTCCACATTTGAGTTGGCGTAAAGTTCATACTTCCCCTTCTCTCTTTGCGCTCCCAACATCCCTACCAGGGACTGCACTCTGATGGACAGGTCGTCCAGTGCTCGATTGTCTATTGCTGGGGGTAAGCGGTCGATGTGTCGGATCTCCTGGATCACGTAATCCCATATGCGCCCATACCTCTGGTCCAATGCTACCAGCGCTGCTGTGTATGGGGTGGTGGAAGTCGCGTAGGCGAGCGCTATATTATGTGCGCGGGGCACCTTTAAGTGCTGCAGTAGGATGGCGTATTTGTGGCGTTCATCCAATACATCCACCAACATGGTCTCCAGACACATGCGGAGTTCTGTATACTGGGCCCGGTTCTCTTGGGTGAAGTCGGGTACCATAGGCGTGCCAATGTATGACGCTGACTGTGGATACATCGGCAAGCGTTGGGGGAGAGGCCTCCTAGGCGAGTCTCCTCCCGCTCCTTGGTATGGGCTGGTACCGGCAGTGTACCATGGCCCGCTTGTCCAGGTGCTGTTCCTCCGTGCGGGTCGTGCGTCGTGCTCACCCGTGTATAGAGTCGGGGGTCTGTAGCGCAGCTCCGCGGGAGTATAGCCTGGGCTGTACCGGACCTCCTGGTCCGGTAGAGTACTGTGCTGTCTTCGGGCGCGGTTCTCCTCCTCTTCCTCTTCGTCTTCAGTTAGGTCATCCAGTGCTTGTAGTCTCTGGTTTAGCCTCTCCACAGGATATGCTGCTCCTTCCCGGTTGCTAGGTCTCGCTTGGACCGGTGGGGGGAGGTGGTCTGTGGGGGGTATAGACCTCGTCTGTTGGTCAAGTTCAGGGTTGTTTACTCGGCTAGGGGATGCCGCCCTGGAGGTGTGTCTAGACGAGTTCCTGGAGCCTCTGGCGGAGGGAGAGGGTGTTGTCCGTCTGATCAGCTGTTCTATTAGTTGCGACTGCTGTCTGTCGCGCGCTGCGTCCCGTTGAGCACCGGCTCGTTCTCGGGCCACATTCTCTTCCATCTGAATGCGTCTTATTTCTAGACGTATCTGCTCGTGTTCGCTTCGCTGCTGGATCTGCAGTCGGTCGCGTTCAGCAACAGCGTTCAGGCTGATGAGGAAGGCCTGCTGTAGGGTCCTCTCTGCCTCGCTGGGAGAAGGCGGTTGTATAGGGGAGCCTTCCCTCGGGGTACTCCTTGCGGAGCCTTGGAGCTCTATCTCCACGGTGCTCTCCCCGTCTTCTTCCGTGCCGAGTTCTCTCTCGGTAGCGTTGTATTCCTCCCGGGACTCATCGGGGACTACTTCTTCAGTACTGGCGGGGTGTGAAGTCATGTCTGGTTCCCACTGGTCCCCACCGTGAACTTGGTCAGTTACATTAGAGCCCGTAGGGGCCTCTATGGTTGGGGTAGTCTGGGCGTTGGGGTTAGACATACTTTTACTTTCTAGTTTTACCGCGTTTACTGTTAGTAGAAGACTAGGTTGTTGACTGACAGCGTAAGCCTCTAAGTACTGAGGGAGCCGTCGTTCGCGCTGCGGGCGTTGGTTAGGAGGATCGTTTCGTGGAGTGTTCATCATAGGCCATTTCAATATTAATAACACTATATTAATATTACACTAATTACCATCCGGCTCGAAGGACCAATTGTAACTGAGGGGTACAATTCCCTGACTGTATTACTAGATATGATACTTACTACCACTACCTTTGTACTTAATATTCGGCCACCCAGTACACGGCATAAATATATTATCATGAACACTCTCACGTAGATGAAACGGATCCAACACAAATGTACGAATTAGAAACAGGTCTTTATTTCCTACACAGCGATGGTGTGTAGAATAAACACTTAATCACTTAATTACATTTATGAATTGAAATAGTATGCACTTTTATGGCAAGGAGTATTCGTCGGTATATCAATAGATAATGTCCAATCTCTGAAGGCGCAGGTGGTAAATATACGACCTGGAATAGTTAAGGAATAACAGCAATGATACTTTAATGATTATAGGCTGGATACACTAGAGGGGGTTAATCCGGTCGCTTGTAAGCCGACAGAAGTAGGAGGGGGGGGGGGGTAGAATCCAGCTGCCTCGTCCGGCCAAGGGTATCCCAGGTGAACCCACTGTAGTGCCGTTCAATGCGCCGGCGATCCTTGGACCACAGATGAAAGCAGGTGGACTCTTTGTGGGCCGGCTCTCTCCGGTCCACGGGGGAGAGATGTGGAGAGACCTCGTCTTGCAGAGCGTCTCCTCACCTTGCGTCCTCTCCAGGGGGGGGGGTTCCAACACACGGTAGTGTCGGGGGTCTTTATCCATAGAATAATCAAAGTATCCAAAGCATAATCCGTGCCTGGGAAGGCGGGCTGTCGTCGGTAGAATAATCCGGTATACAGGTCCACTCGCTCGTCGGCTCTGGGGCTCCTCGGGTGCAGCTTCACATAGGGTCAACCACCCTGGGTAAGCAGCCAGTTCTCTGCCCGAAACGATGGGGTACTGACTACGGTAGTATTCTCACCGCACGAAGCACTATATATTAACAGACTATTATTAGCTTAATAGACTACGTCCAACTCGACGATATAGTGCCAAATATGACTATTCAAATATTAATATACACGATGTCTCAATACCGATGGTAGGCCGAACTTGGCCTTACTCCCACACGTGGCATCGCGGGGAGGCTTTACGTCTGTGACTCTATTGGAGGGTAAGAAACTGGACTGAAAAGAAAGTCCTACTTTAGTAGCGCAGTATATATACGCACTATGAACAAATAGTCCCATTAGTGGTGCGGTAGCCAAATTCCTACGCGGAACTAGGACTTGTTCGTACATGTCGAGCGGTACGTTTGAACTGGGTCTGAGGGGTATGGCAGCCTGGCACCAAGGTCTCGACCAATAGTAGAATGGAGACTATTATGGGATGTTCAGTAGGCTAGAATGGATATTCAATGCATATTGTACAAGGAATATACAAGGGATATCAGGGAATATTAGAGAATATACAAATACAATTAAATATATAAATAAATATATATATTCGGTTTAATCTGGCCCTTCACAACACTAATGGTACCGTGGATAGCAGCTAACGTTAGCCCATTGCTCGTGTCAATCAAATTGCATGTTATTAAAGGTCCGCGCTGGTCTGTCTAATGAAATTACAACCGCAACATTATGCCCTGGTTGTAGGCTAATGTTTTATCCAATTTGTATGGATTAATTTAGGAGTGAAATGCGAATGAAGGGTTGCAATCACTACTCGCAAGCTTGACCCCAGATGATATTTTCCACTCGCACCGGCCAGATTAGGGGGCAATTTGCGACGAGATGCTCGCAGTGTACAGCCCTGTATTTTCAGCCCGATTGTTTATTCATTTCACGGCAATCCATCTGATCAACGTATCAACCCATAGTAAAAAAAGACGCTATTGACTATCAAGGAATTATAAACGACACCCCCCCCCCCCCTTTCCTTCATGCGTTGAACGCCAACAACGGCGTATCACGTGTTTGGGATCAATATTTCATTTTTTTGCCATGGCATTCATAATTCATCCAGCCTCCCTCCGGATCGCAGCCGGACCCTGTTCTGATATTGCAACGCCTCAATACCGCCGCCTGGTGGATGGTCGGGCGAGTTACACTCACGCCAAACCGGAAGTGGTGATTGGTGCATCGAGGAAATTCCTCCGCCAGAGATATATTGTGTCGTGGATCAATATAAACACTAGAGTGCATTTGGATCGCAATAATCGATATGATTTCGGCGTTTATTGCGTCATACAAACTGGAATGGATCTAGCAGATCGACGTCAAATAATTGGGATATTTTTCCTCCAGTCATCGGCGAACGGTAAGAGGACACTAACGTTACTTTCAGCTTGATTGTCCATTTCTTTGTTTGCAATCAGTCTGATCAATATATCAACTAGGAATGCTCGATATTGGCTTTTTTACCGATACCGATATTGTCCAACTCTTAATTTCCGATACCGATATCAACCGATACCGATATATGCAGGGTTTCCCCCCCCCCCCAATTTTTTTTATAATTTCAGGTAATTAACACTTTCACTGCCACTCACGAGATATCTCGGGTTTCCGATAGTTATGTTGAAAGCCACTCACGAGATTTCTCCGATTTTTTTTTTCTTTTTTTTCCTAGCGATCTGAAATCATATTGCATCACGCAAGCCTACCCTAGTATACGAGAGCGCCGCCGGCGATCAGATGTGGAAAAAAGCGCCCCCTATCGTCTCCCAGATGACATAAGGGATTTTGGAATGGACTCAATGAAAATGGATGGGGGAAAAAATCCTGTACTCCACATTTTCCAGTCCACTGATGCAGCCGGGGTTATCACAGTTCATTTGGAGCCTCCGAGACCCGCGGAATCATGTACTGCACTGTACACACGTTGGATCCATACACTTATCGATTTTTTCGAATGGTGATCAGGAATTGGAATATACCAGTTGGATACCATCTGATGTCAGGTAAGGAATCTATGTTATCAGTGTTAGGATAATCAGACTAATTTTGATGAAGATATAAGCTGTTTTGTGAAATGGGCTCTTTCGGTTTCACTGTAAAAGTCCAAGAGGAAATTAACACGGCGATTATCCGTGCGCGGCTCGAATGTGCTTGCGTGCACGTATAATATTGATCATCTAGCGTTTATTTGAAAACGATTCATAAATAGGCCGACAAATATCAACGTTCTGGAATATTCCAGTAAAAGACGATTATCATAGAATGGTCTAGATTCTGAACTGTTTTTTTACCTCAAAACGGGTGCTTTTCAAAATGCTCTCAAACGGAAATGAAGCGATAAAAAACCAATCTGCCTTGACAGCACTGACTGGAAAAGGATTCTTTGATAAGCGACGGGCAGATTAGACACATAGCCATAATTTAAAACATAGATTAGGCGATATTAAGCGTAACATTGGCGCCGATGGTGGCATTGAAGCGCTAACTCTGGCGCCACCTCGTGGCATAGAAAGTGTTAACATTACATATCTCTTGTTGTGGAATTAACACAACATTATGGATACTTTTGACAATAAATAAAATCTGAATTTGTTCTTACTTGCTTGCCTGGGTAAATAAAGGTTATAGAAAAAAAAAATATATATATATATTTTTTTTTTTGAAAACCGCTACCGATATTTTCCGATATCACATTTTAATGCCGATATCGGCCGATAATATCGGACATCCCTAATATCAACCCATACTAAATAAAGCCGTTACTAACGATCAAGGAATTATAAATGACCCCCCCCCCCCTTTCCTTCACGCATGATGAAGCATAATGTATACCGATCATATACATTTTAATTTATATTATACTTTTTCATTCATACATTGTTGTGTTAATACCTTCTAGAATATAAGTATGTTTTTAATCTTTTCTGCTGTAATTCCAAAAATGCTAGTTATAGGCCCAAAAAACGCATATATAGATTATCGATTGTCATTTCTTTCCCATACACGCTATATTAAAAAATTCAAATGTATATGATCGGTATACATTATGCTTCATCATGCGTGGAGGAAAGGGGGGGGGGGTCGTTTATAATTCCTTGATCATCAGTAACTGCTTTATGTAGTATGGGTGGATATATTGATCAGATGGTTTGCAAACAAGGAAATGCACAATCGGGTTGAAAATAACGTTATATTCCTCTTACCGTGGGCCAATGAGACTGGCGGTGAAAGATCCCAATTATACGACGCCGATCGCCTAGGTCCATTTCCGGTTTGTATGGCGCAATAAACGCTGAAATCATATCGATTATTAAGTTTAGAAAGCGATCCATATGTACTATAGTGTTTGTCAGGAGTCCCGTAACGAGATGTGACTGCCGGAGGATTTTCCTCGATGCACTGATGGCATTTCCTGTTTTGAGAGTGTAACTCGCCCAACCATCCACCAGGCGTCGGTATTGAGCCGTCGTTGCAGTCACATCTAGGGTCCAGCTGCAGGACCGGGGGTGGGTGGATGAATTATGAATGCCATGGCGAGAAAATGAAATATTGATCTAAAAAATGCTGTACAGCGATCTTGGCAGACAACGCATGGCGGGCAATAACGCTGAACAGCGATTTTGGCGTCCAATGTGTTAATAAATTAGAAGCATGTTTACATTTTTGGAGTGTTACATATTTTTTTAAATAAAAAACAACGTATATCGAACCGAACCGAAGACCGTGACCACAAAACCGTGATACGAACCGAACCGTTGATTTTGTGAACGGTTCCACCCCTAGTAAGTTGTCTATAATAGACTAGGCAGAATTTCAGAAAATGTGCTTGTATAAAGTGCTGAAGGCATTTCGTGTTTATTTTTGGTACACAACATTTCTAGGGGTATTAAGGGGTGCTGAATCCAAATCTGCTGTATACCAAGCTCAAAAATGTCAAATAAGGCCTCAAAATTGAGAAATCCAACATGGCCGCCAGCACCAGGCCCTCTCTCCACAAAAACAGGTGCTAAACCCACAGTTTTTATTCTACTGACATGAAACTTTGCACAGAACATCTGCACCTATGGAGGAAGAAAGTAGGAATATAGCTGGGGTGCAACCATGAGTAACAGGGTGTTTTTGACTGTCTAACTGTAATCTTTGTATAGGCGAGGATACAAAAAATTACATTTCTTCAGTGTTTGCAGGAATACTACAGCAATTTGGTAATAACTGTACAGTGTTGGACACCAACATTAGAATCCCCCAAGTCTTAGCTTTCTTCAGGTACCAAGTTTATGCAAGTAGCTCTTATAAATCTGGATATATAAGCATTTTAATGTAAGCATGCTGTTTTAGGCGAATTTTCTAAAAATAAATGGTGGGGCTTAATGAGTTAAGTGTG
Organism: Notolepis coatsorum; assembly: GCF_963971535.1. Classification (NCBI taxonomy): domain Eukaryota; kingdom Metazoa; phylum Chordata; class Actinopteri; order Aulopiformes; family Paralepididae; genus Notolepis; species Notolepis coatsorum. Next base: position 89,284,382 of record NC_140171.1, on the reverse strand, counting down.
CCTACACAAGGTACAAACCTGAATTAAATGTGCTTTTGTAAGTTTTCTTACATACATCAACAAGGACGTAGTCACACCGGAGATTCAAGAATCCATACTTGGCGCAGAACACCTTGGACAGGCACAATTGAAAATGTTTGTGGACAAACATTTGTGTGAACCTCCAGATAGTGACCAGCACCTGAACCTGAAATCACCCATTCGAAAGAACAAAGCCAAGACATTTGCCTCTTTGTATGAAGTTGTGCAACTTTCCAAGAACAAGCAAAACACCATCAAAGTGGACAGGCAGATTCTACAAAGGCTCATCACAGCTTACAGAGCAGGTCGTAAGGTAGATCTTGACAATATCCTCCAGCATGAGCTCATGCCCATCCCGCCATCTCTGGCCACAACTAACGGGAGTCTACATTCCACCAACAAGTCTGTGTTAGCAAATATACTGACGAAACAAGTTAAAACGGCTGTGGGGCGGCTTTGGCTCAGGGGTAGAGCGGGTCGTCCAATGATCGAAGGGTTGGTGGTTCGAATCCCGCTCAAGCCCATGTCCATCCCATCGCCGTTGTGTCCTTGGGCAAGACACTTAACCTACTTGCCTCGTATGAATGTGTATGCATGTGAATGAATGTTGGTGGTGGTCGGAGGGGCCGTAGGCGATGATTATTCGCCGCGCTTCCGTGAGTCTGCCTCAGGGCAGCTCTGGCTGCAATTGTAGCTTACCACCACCGGTATGACTGTGTATGAACGAATAATGGACTCTGTGAAGCGCTCTGGGTGTCATGAAGAGCGCTATATAAATCCAAGCCATTATTATTATTATTAAAACCCCTGCCGATCTTACCCTTCAGGGACCCAGCTGCCTGGTCATTGATGGCCAAGCTCTGGTAATGGCACTCGGAAAGCCACCTGACACTACAACATTTGGTGACTATGCCAACAAGTTCACTGACACCGTGTTGAAGATGGGAGCAAAATACCAGAGGGTAGATGTCGTCTTTGACAGATACCATGACCAATCCATCAAAACAGGCACAAGGGTGAAACGCAAACAGCGCCATAGACCAGTACGTCATGAAATCAAAAGCAAGTCTGTTCCACTTCCTGCCGATTAGTCGAGCTTCATGGCCCTTGAAGACAACAAATCAGATATCGCTCTCAAACCACCTGATAGAACACAGCCCGGATTATGAACCTGTAGTTGTAGTATCAGGGAGGTTTACTGAAGCGACAACTGTCAAGTCAACAGATCCAGATCTTGAAGTCTCCTCTCTGAGTGCTGACCATGAGGAAGCTGATACACGTCTGATTTTCTCATCCAGGCTCCAGTAGAAACAATCGTTGTGTCAGCGCGTGACACAGATGTGCTGCTTCTACTCTTGGCTCACTATGACAGAATCCGATGTACGCATCTCTACATGAAAGCTGGGACATCGAAGGATCCAAAATATTCTGGTAAAAAGCGGGGAGGTGGAATAGCTTTCATGTTGAACAACAATTGGTGTGATCCAGGCAACATGAAGGAGCTTTCAAACCACTGCTCCCCAAACCTGGAGTATATATCCATCAAGTGCCGGCCATTCTTTCTCCCGAGAGAATTAACGTCGGCCATTCTGATCGGAGTGTATATTCCACCACAAGCAAACACAGGCGACGCGCTCTCCAAGCTCCACGACGAGGTAAACAAGCTCCAAGCAGCTAACGTTGACGACGCTGCTATTTTGGTTGTGGGTGATTTCAATAGTGCTAATCTGAGAAAAGTGCTGCCAAACTTCTACCAGCATGTGACTTGTTCTACCAGAGGCGGGAACATTTTAGACTATTGCTACTCGCAATTTAAGAGTGGGTACAAATCACATGCTGCCAGTCCTTTCGCCAAGTCAGATCACGACCCCATCTTTCTTGTACCGCAGTATAAACAAAGTCTCAAGCGCATTCCTGTAGTATCGCGAGAGGTGAAGCGCTGGACGGTGGCGTCGGAGGAGACGCTCCAAGCTGCACTAGAATGTACAGACTGGGGGGTGTTCCGCGATAACACAGATAATATTAATGACTACACGGAAACAGTGCTGGACTTTGTTTGTACTTTGGTAGAAGAAACAATCCCCTCTACCACAATTAGAGTTTACCCAAACCAAAAGCCATGGGTAGACAAATCTGTCCACGAAGCTCTGGAGGCGCGCACCTCAGCATACAACGCCAGGCTTGTGACAGGCAACATGAATGACCACAAGGTGGTGAGATACAATGTTAGGAGGACAGTAATAGAAGCAAAAAGGCGCTACAGGGATCAAATTGAACTTCAATATGAACAGGCTGACTCTAGAGCTATGTGGCAGGGCCTCAGAACGATGACAGATTACAAAGGCACCTCCCTCAAACTGAACAGTGACATCCAACTGGTAAATGATCTCAATACCTTCTATGCGAGGTTTGAGGCTGGGAATAACAGCACCAGCCTACAAACCACTGCAATGGAGGGGGGGGGCACTGCTGATGGAGACTCAGTGTTCAGGATAACAGAACATGATGTGAGGAGGACGTTTAAGAAAGTGAATATCAGGAAGGCAGCAGGACCGGACAGTATCCCTGTTCCTCCCTCCCCATCAACCTGGACCCCCTGCAATTTGCATACCGCCCCAACAGGTCCACGGAGGACACCATAGCCCATGTGCTGCACACAGCAGAATCACACCTGAACAAGAGGCAGGGGAACTATGTGAGAATGCTGTTCATCGACTACAGCTCAGCATTCAATACCATAGTCCCCTCCAAACTCATAGCCAAGCTCAGGGACCTGGGCTTGAACTATGACCTCTGCCAGTGGGTCTTGGACTTCCTGACGGGCAGGTGGTGAGAGCAGGCAACTGCACCTCCTCATCCATCACTCTCAACATAGGGGCCCCCCAGGGCTGTGTCCTGAGTCCCCTCCTCCACTCCCTGTACACACATGACTGTGTGGCACAGCAGAACAACAACACAATCATCAAATTTGCTGACGACACAGTAGTGGTGGGCCTGATCTCTGCAAACGACGAGAGGGCCTACCTGGAAGAGGTTAAGGTTCTAGCGGGATGGTGTCAAGAGAACAGCCTCTCCCTGAACGTCAGCAAAACAAAGGAGATGATTGTGGACTTTAGGAGGTCGGGGTCAGGGACTACAGCCCCCTCAGCATCGACAGGGCACCGGTTGAGAGAGTGAACAGTTTTAAGTACCTCGGAGTCCACATATCCGAGGACTTGACATGGACCACACACATTGACAGTGTTATCAAGAAGGCACGACAACGCCTCTACTTCCTTAGGCGCTTAAGGAAGTTCAATGTGAGTCAGAATATCCTCAAGAACTTCTACTCATGCACAATAGAGAGCATCCTGACTGGCAATATCACCTCCTGGTTTGGGAATAGCACTGCACAAGACCGCAGCAGACTACAGAGTGGCCCGTTCAGCCGAACGCACAATTGAAGGTGGGCTTCCCACTCTCCAAGACATTTACAACAAGCGGTGCATGGGCAAGGCTAAGAGAATAATCAAAGACTCCAGCCACTCAAACAACTGCCTCTTTGAACTGCTGCGATCAGGCAAGCGATACCGGAGTCTCATGGCAAGCACAGAGACTCAGAAGGAGCTTCTATCCCCAGGCCATCAGGATGCTCAATGAATGAACAATGAACAATAAGCAAACCATCAACACACCCACAGCGCACATACACTCACTTAAATAAACAACACACTGTAGCACCCACTTTACCACTTTAGACACACTTTACACTTTATATTTATATTTATATTATTGGTAAGGAAATTGCACATCATTCTCATTCCTTATTGCACCTCACCACTACAAGGTGGCACCACAAGCTAAGCTATACCTCACCATTTTTGTACCAGCTGTACATACTTATAGATATACTGAACAATTCTGTTGTTTACACTTGTTTACGTACTTGACTTCTTGACTTTCTATTTTATACTTATTATACTTATTTTATACTATCTTGTTATTATCTAACACACTCTCAGGAGCAACACAGAAAGAAACATTTCATGCAAAGTATTCTGTATTCTGTATGACAACTAATAAAGAAACTTGAACATTCACTTATATTGATATGGTAAAATGATATTTTTATTTTATTATATTATAATCTATTCTATTCTATTCAGGAAAAGTGGCATTGGATGAATCATGCAACTGCAAGACACCTGCGACACCCGCCTGAATACGATTGATGACTGACAATAAATTACTGTACCTAAGCTACTGTACGCATATTAAGGACTATCTAATTTGCATAAATGGCATGTTGATTAAAAAAATTCAAGAGAAAAGAGTTTGATGAATAAATCCATGGCCTGGGATCATCCTGCTTTTCTTTCTTATTTGGTTGATGAGTTATGCATCAATAACGACCACCGTTTCTGCTATAAATATGAGTTTCAAGCAACATTTTCACAACTGATCTAAAATCAGGATATGATTTTAAATTCCTCATGTATGCAAACATATAAAAACACATTTCATTCATGTTTCTACCTTGTTTAGTCAAAAAGATATGCACTTAAATAGATTTCAGCCTGGCGCTGGCGGCCATGTTGGATTTCTCTATTTTGAGGCCTTATTTGACATTTTTGAGCTTGGTATACAGCAGATTTGGATTCAGCACCCCTTAATACCCCTAGAAATGTTGTGTACCAAAAATAAACACGAAATGCCTTCAGGGTTATGATTTTCTGAAAATTGACCCTGTCTATAATGTAGTTGAGGAGATAACAGTGGAAAGAGGCCACAATAGTATAAGGCAAAGTTATAGTCAATTAAAATGAACCAATTAAACTACTATTTCAAAATGTTTCTGGGGACCCTCTGAAAGCCACTCATGGACCCTGGGGGCCCACGGACCCCACGTTGAGAACCACTGGTCTACACAGTATTCCTTTACACGGTCCTGTGATAAGAGGCTCTATCAAAGACGTGTCTTTCAGGTTCAATGTTCCAACACAGCGAGACATGCGAGATAGACCGGGGGCGGGTCGTAGTTTAACAGCTGCTCGGAGTAAACAAAAACAAGCAGCACTGAGGGGGCTTATGAGGAAGCAGTTAAAGGACACGGACGGCCTCCCCGCCGCCTGCTCAGCACTTGACTGGCGCGGGCTGCCAAAGATCTGAGGATCATCTGTGTTTGAACCTTGGTGGCTTTTATGGCTTAGCGTAGTCATCTCGTGGGCTCTAATCTTATCTTCAAGAACAACACTCATCTCAATGTTACTCCCATCTCGCTGCATGCAGTGCACTTTATGTTGCGTTTTCATACATCTGCTTGGCATCGGGAGCCTAAAGCAGTGCAACAGTAAAGTTAATACAAAAATAACTTGCTTATCAAAAAGTAAATAATTCCTATTATGATCCCCAAGCACTGTCCGTCATAAACAAAGCTTTCCTGATCCATTGGAATGTTATCCCGTCAAAATAAAACATACAACGTATGATGTAGGCCTAATATATATCATGCCAGTTAGGGTACCTTGTGTATACCATTTACTTTTATTCATACTCATAGTAGGCCCATATATATATATATTTATTCTGATTCAAATTCTGTATTGCCTATATTTATTGCAACGTATAATATAACCGATAGGGCATACAGGCCCTCATCTGCACCTTTGTTTACACCGTTTAATTTTCTCATATTCAAAGTTAATTATATTGTTAGTTTATTTTTTCTCATATTGGTTGTATTCAGATCTAGTTTTATTGCCTATATTTATGTCTTTCTACTATTACCCTGCCCATACCTGTACCTCACCCATGCTGCTATGACACCCGAATTTCCCCAACCGGATCAATAAAGGAAAATCTTATCTTATTCTTAATATATTATCTTCAATGGCGTTCTTATTCAAAGTAAATGTGAATCATTCCCATCATGATCCCCAAACAACACCATCATAAACAAAGCTTTTCTGATCCATTGGAATGTTATCCTGTCAAAACATCAACTTGCATCATTCTACAGCCGAATTAAAGCAGTCGAGTCACAAGACGCAGAGGAGAAAAGTGGCTTGACGTTCGCTTAGGTGTCTTTTCCCACCAAGCCTTTTGAAAAGACCGAATTGGTAGAGCAGGATCTCTTAACCAGTCTGGGGACAAGAGGGGGGAGGGGCATTGTATGCTAAATCATTAGGCCTACAGATGGGCAAACACATATTTCCAGCTTTAAAAATCATAATGTATTATGAGAAAAATAAAACAGGGACACTGTAGTCATGCCACCATCATGTACTTCAAAAAGGCGACATGCTCGACCATCACTTCATCTACAGTAGTAAACAGCACAGCATAGTCACAGAGCAGGAGCAGAGCATATTGCACTCCAGACCAGGAGAAAGTACAATGCTTTTTACGCTGACCAAGGCAACAGCATGGCTCTGTTTTTAAACAGGTATTGGTAAACAATAGAGTTCTATGACTTCCAGATATGAGCTATAATCTGGTGTTGGCTGGATGCACCGTACTCGTAAAAGCAGGTTTTGGGCTTTGTATTTGGCTATGTTGATAATAAGAAAAAAACTATTCATTACACCTTATCCTAGAAGCACTAATACAAATACAATAGAGTCTCTCAAGTTGGTAGCGTTCACAAACTCAAAATCCCAGAATTGCCAGTAAACACAGGTTGGGGACTAGCTAATCCCCCGGAGAGATTGTGCAAGAAAGTTATTCTAGAGTAGCTTGGTCATTAACTGGCTTGTTAGTTAAGACGCCTTGGTGAAACTGCATTTTGGATCAGCCAACAGGCAGGGACAAATGTGGACTAGGACTCAGCAATAAACCAACATTTTACCGATACTGACATTATGTAGCCTATCTCTTACCGACGTAATGTTGCTTGTATCAGTATGTTTGGTAAATAAATACATATATCAGTATGTTGGGTAAATACATACCAGTATGTTAGGTAAATACACTACATAACAGTATGTTAGGTAAATACACTACATAACAGTATGTTGGGTAAGTAAATACACATCAGTATTTAAGTACAGTATACATTCCTCCAGTGCATAGGCTGTTACATTTTGGGCAACAACCATTTTGGGCAACAACCAATCATATGTTGAGAGACTAACATTACAAACAGGCTGAAGTGTTTGTTTAAAACTATACAAAATTATAATTTAATTTATTGTAAAAGAGATGTGATAATATATTGTGATATGGATTTCAAGTAATTTCATCCAGCCCTTGATTACGATTAAAAAGCAGCTAAATAAACGTATGCTTTCATTCCCAACCATTATTATTGTATTATAATAGCCAACACTGTGAAGGTAGGTTTACCAGCCAAAAATCTAACATGAATGAGAATGACAGTGACAAACATACGCCCACCATCATCTAGCTAGCTAGAGGTTCATCATTACAGTTAACGTTACACAGCTGTCTGACAGCCTGCTGATACCTTGACATGCTGTAGGGCCATTTACTATTCATAGTATTCTCATGCCGTGTTTTGTCATACAATATGGCGCAATGCCACAGCTCATTGGCCACGATTGTCATTTAATAATCACCTGCCATTTGATTCAATCAAATTGCGACCAAGATGTACTGTATGTGATCGAATAGCAGCTGGATACAGTAGATGTGAATATTAATATTACCATTTGCTAACATGTACGACTTGGCTGGCCATTAGCCGCAAGCCACCAGATGATGACTAGCTATATCGTTAGCATTTTTGACAAATGTACAGATGCTGAACAAAGGGAAAAGGTGGACAAAGATAGCTTAGCTTTTAGCGTTCCTCTTCTAAGACTAGCAGCTAGCAGCAGCAGGGGCAGCTGGTTGGCTCCGACTGGCTTACCTTAACGTTAACACTCTCTTAGTCTCTTGTATCTAAAAACCTATATTAGTTATTTGAGGACATTTCTTTTCCTTTCAAACAGAGCTCATACAGACTATCATCAATTCTTATTTAAATTAAAATGCAGGTAGCATAACGTGATGCTAGCAACGGGACGCGAGAGATGCGATTATTTGGACCTCTGCTGCCTGCAGTGCAATTTCATTGCGTTGTCATCTGTGGGAAAACAGGTAACGTTGCGTGTAAATTGCTAGTTTCTTGCACTGCGTGACATATTCGCGAACGCCCTCGAATCGATAGCACTGCGTCCAAAAGCATGCACTCACCTTCATTAAAGATGCTGTTTTTGCAATTTTGCTCGGAGTGATTCCGATGCTTCAACCTGCTCTCCTCCGCCATCTTGACCTGTTCATAATCAAATTCAGATGACGTCAGTAGAACCCAGCTTCCAAGCTGGCTGCCTTCATGAAGTTCAACGCGATGCTTGTCTGCTGGGTCCTACTGTATATAGATCAGGACAAACAACTCGTTTTGTGATCAAATCAGTTGGTTCATATTTGGGGGAAAATAGGCTATTTCACAACATTAAAAAAATATATATATATTTTGGGTGTATGAATATGGATATATTTAATTTGTTTAATTTTAACTGTAATGCCATTTTAAAAGGTGCCGTAAGTGGAATTTTGTTAAACATGTTAAAATAATAGCTCTACATTCTGACAGTGTTTGGTCTCCCAATCCCTCTGATCTGCAGAGCAGAGAGACTGGGAGACCCATACCAAACACTATATCAGTGATGGCTGTCAGAATGTAGAGCTATTAAATAGCAATATTTGATTGCTGGTAAATGGTAAATGGCTGCATTTATATAGCGCTTTACAAGTTGTTCCTCACATTTTACCCATTCACTCACACATTCACACGCCAACGGCAGAGACAACCATGTAAGGTGCCAACCTGCTCATTGGGAGCAGTTAGGGGTTAAGTGTCTCACTCAAGGACACTTTGACACGCTGACCGAGAGGAGTGGGAATCGAACCAGGAACCTCCGGATTACCAGACGACTGCTCTACCTCCACAGCCACATATGACATAGATTACTATAACATATAATATTTTTCCTATTACAACATTTTCTTTATTTTTGATTTTGTTACACACCAAACCTGTTACCTTTGACTAATGTGACATGTTACAGACATTATGTACCCTTTTCCTGTGGTTGATAAGTACTTTATTTACATTTACATTTACATTTAGTCATTTAGCTGACGCTTTTATCCAAAGCGACTTACAAGTTCTGTACGACAAGTCATCAGGAAGGGTACAACTCTATCAGCTGAGTAACAATATTCATCAAAGTGTTGCATGTTACAGTGTAGGTTTGTTTATTAGGACAAGCGCATGACAGTAAGGTTAGTTGGGGTTAGATTTTATTAAGTTTTTTTCCATTATTTCAGATAATGGTTGAAGAAGTGCATCTTTAGTCGATGGCGAAAGATTGGACGGGATTCGGCTGTCCTAACTGGGGTGGGTAGTTCATTCCACCATTGTGGGGCAAGGACTGAGAATAGGCGGCTTCTCTTTGATGACCCTCCCGGAGCTTGGATAGGAGTAGGTCTGAGGCGGCCAGAAGATGCAGAGCGTAGGGGTCTTGAGGGTGTGTAGTTAGAGACCATTGACCGGAGGTAGGCAGGGAGCGGTTCCCTTTGCCGCACAGTATGCTAGGTCGAGGGCCTTGAAGCGGATACGTGCAGCAATGGGGAGCCAGTGCAGGTCCCTAATATTTACATATTTTTACATTTACATATTTTTAGAGAGATTTGGCTGTCAATAGAGAGCAGTTGCACAATGAACACACACAGTGTGTGTGTGTGTGTGTGTGTGTGTGTGTGTGTGTGTGTGTGTGTAGATCTATTATCACAATCAAACATAGACATTACATCCCCACAGGCCTGATATACATGCAATTAAATAATTATAAGAACAGCTATGTGTTCACACATAACAGAGGGTATGATTATAGGTCTATGTGACATATTTGGTTTCTCCAGGACATCTTCTTCTTCATATTTTTGATAAACAGAGACGATTTGTAACGGGGGTCACTAGGTGCTAGCGGAACCTTGCAAGTCATCCCCGCTCACCGGCACCATGTCACCACATAGGTTAACCCTTTCACTACCACACTACAGAAGGTTAACCCTTTCACTACCACACTACAGAATGGTTAACCCTTTCACTACCACAATACAGAAGGTTAATTAAGCCTTTCACTACCACACTAAATAAGGTTAACCCTTTCACTACCACACTAAACAATGTTAACCCTTTCACTACCACACTACAGAAGGTTAACCCTTTCACTACCACACTACAGAATGGTTAACCCTTTCACTACCACACTACAGAAGGGTAACCCTTTCACTACCACACTACAGAATGGTTAACCCTTTCACTACCATGCTACAGAAGGTTAACCCTTTCACGACCACACTACAGAAGGTTAACCCTTTCACTACCACACTACAGAATGGTTAACCCTTTCACTACCACCGTACAGAAGGTTAACCCTTTCACTACCACACTCCAGAATGTTAACCCTTTCAATACCACACTACAGAAGGTTAACCACACTACAGAAGGTATAACCCTTTCACTACCACACCACAGAAGGTTAACCTTTCACTACCACACTACATAAGGTTAACCCTTTCACTACCACAGTACAGAGGAAAGGTTAACCTTTGGTAGTGTGGTAGTGAAAGGGTTAAATATGTAAAATGATACATTCCGCCATCTGAAAAGGATCCAATTCAAGTGGTGAAGTGGGGGTATTTAACTCCGTTTACACCAAGGGGCAACCATTGCAAACCATTTTATTTCATAATTCTATTCTATTCTATTGTGCTTCTATCTTAATTTAGTTCATATTCCATTAGATTTTCCCCCACCTCGGGGGCGGCTGGGTGGCGTAGTGGAGATTGCGCTCGTCACCAATGCAAGAGACTCCGGTCTCGACTCCCCGAGTCAGCGTTGCCTGCGGCTTGGGCCAGTCGTCATACTATCTCAATTGGCAGAGGTAGCGGGTGGAAAATCGATGGGTGGGGATTGGACGTTGTGGACAGTGACACCTACAGGTCGGTTGGGTGACGCCTGTACAGCAGAGACAGGAAGTATCGGGGGCAGCGTGAGCCTCCCACGCGTTACTCCTCGCCACTGAGAGTCCGCGCTGTCTAGTGAAAAGATGCGACAGGCTGCCTCCTCGTGTACCGGAGGGGACACGTGATGCAAGGCTTCCATCCTCACTACAGCCGACAAGTGGGAGGCATAGTCTAGCAACGTTCAAGACAGGGGAGGGGAGGATTGGCGATACGAAATTGGGATGGGAGAAAAATAGAAAAATAAGGAGAAAAAGTGGATACAAAAAAAAAAGATTTCCCCACACCTTTTAATTTTTTTATCTGTCCGTTATTGTCTGTCCGTTAATGTTGCACTGAAAATTACCAAATCAAATTCCTTGTATGTGAAAACTACTTGGCAATAAAGACCTTTCTGATTCTGATCAGCCATCCTCACACACACTGAGAAGAGCTTCTGTCATGACAACATCATACTGCTCCTGGTTTGTTATATCTTTGTGATGACAACATCATATCTGCTCCTGGTTTGTTATATCTTTGTCGACTCGTGACAACATCATATCTGCTCCTGGTTTGTTATATCTTTGTCATGACAACATCATATCTGCTCCAGGTTTGTTATACCTTTGTCATGACAACATATCTGCTCCTGGTTTGTTATATCTTGCCACTCTCTTCAAGTTTGTTTATTATTTGTCAGAACAAAATACAGAATACTTTATCTTCAATAAACCGGTTTGTATTCACCATCATCTCTGCCTGTGTCTCTGTGTTGGAGAGCCCTGTAAAAAGCCACTTTTGTGTCGTGTGGCAGGGTCGACTGCTACATAAGGTAAACTGTTTTCTTTTTTTTGCAATGGGTCAGCTTGATTTAGGTGTGCCAGCATTTACATGACTATTGTCTACTGTCAATGCTGGCTCACTGGCAAACCGGAATCAAGCAAGAGTCTGCAGATACAGTATTATCACATAAACAAACAATCACCTTAACACTCACTTTAAACACTTTAACGCTACACCATATTTTATCTATTTATTTATTTAAGAGATTTCCACTACATCCATACCTCATTTTAGCATTTAGCATTTTTGTTGTACCTCATTGCCTGCATTTTTACTTCATTGTACTTTCATTGTACTTAGGTTGTACCTTAGTTTGTATATGTGTATTTGTATAGTGTTGGGACTATTCCTCTTTTACTTACTTTTTTTTACTGTATGAAGCACATTCTCAGGGGGCTCATACAGAACCAAGCATTTCACTGTAATGTGCATGTACCCTTATAGGTGACAAATAAAAGCAAACTTGAAAATAACAGTTTTCAAGGGCGGCTACGTGGTGCAGTGGGCAAGGCGCTCACCACGAATACTGGAGACTGGGCTCGAACAGGTTCGCCTCCCATGTTCGAGCTCAGCGCTCCACATTGCTTTCAGTTTAGCTGGGCGTCCGCACTAATACACATTGGCAGTATTAGGGGGAGGGAAACTGATGGGTGGGGATCTGGTGTTGTGGACAGCGACTCCTACAGGTCGGTTGGTGCGCCTGCGCAGTAGAATCAGGAAGCGACGGGGGTGGGGCCCCTCCAAAGCCCAGACCCCTGACGCTGAAAGATCGAGGCGCGCAGGTGGAAAGATGCGACTGCTGTTACCTCGAGTATCGGAGGGGACTCGTGCTATGTATGACATAGTCCACATTGCAGCCGGCTTGTAGGAGGCATGAAACAGCGTTCAAAGACAGGGGAGGGTTGAATTGGATGATACGAAAATTGGGATGGGAGATGTCGTATATTCTAATCAATATCTAAGGTTATTCACAGTACAATGAGGTTGCTACCTGGAAAGGAAGAAGGATCATAATGATAGAATGGTCTCCTCATCTGACTTCAAATATAGCCAGTAGAGAAATAACCTGTGCAGCCAGACAAAAGCTATAGTTCAACTCAACTGATTTATTTTGCCAAAGGGCTCAGAGTGAATTAGAAGGTTGTTGGTTACATACAAGGATTATTTCATAGTACATCAAACATGTTTGTACATAGGCTTAATAAGGTTTGCACATCAAACCCAGTCTGTACATAAACAGTAGTCATGTTTATCAAATGAAATAGAGGATCTACTGAGCATTACACATGAGTAACTCTGGTCAACAGATAGCAGGGATCTGTACATTACTCTAACTTAAACAACATTGGTTTTTCCATGATTTACTCACATGTAAGACAACAGCTTTCTCTGGATGGGCGGTGGAGAGACGCAGACCTGGTTGTCTGGCCTGCTCTCTCTAACCATACGTTCTCATTTATACTCTGGCCTCAGCCAATAATAGCAGTCTAATATTTTAAAGTGGTCCAATCAGGTTTGTCTTCTGGGGGCTGGTCCGCCCCTGTCTTCCTCCTCGTGTGGGTTCTTCCAGTATCAACAGAGGGGGGGGGGGGGTCTTCATGTGGCCCCCCTCCTTTGGGCTGTGGCCTTCTCAGTTGGACTGAGGCCTGTGTCTCCTCTGAATGCATCAAACACTTCAACATTCCTTCGTGTACCATTTTGATTTTCCCATATAGGTTTGTGTAATGAATCTATGGACTATCTAGCATTAACCCAGTACAGTCATTGCTTCTAGGTTAATACCAAATAGTCCACAGGAGCCAGCACCAACCTTTATTTACCAGACTGACACTTTCTAATACAAGCTATGATTAAAACTCTGTAATTGAGTCTTATTTTATATATATGGTTTACACCAGGAGTGAAATGACACTATTATCTTCATAATTAGTTTGACATTTCTAAATGACATTCAAATACTTTTTATCTAATACGTCAGTTTAATTAATATGATCTTGTTTATGACCATTTCCATGAACCTTTAGCAAAAGCAAGTTAGGTCTGTGACCAGACCTCTGTTTTCTCTGCCTGTAATCTGTTAGGTGTGGCCACATTTACATACAATCCTCAGTCACACGAGTGGGGGTTGAGTGGCTGTTTCCTTCTGTTCTAAGCAGTTGAGTACATCTGTTTGTGTGAGGGTTGAAATGACTATTCCTGTAACACCAATATCACTCCTTACAGTACTGAAAACCCATTCTGCTGTTGACAGGGTACACCTGGCTTTTTTCATTATGGTTTTCTAATTATACACATTTTTGTTATGAAATACACAGTCAAGGATACCACAGTTCCTCCCTTTGACAATTAATATTGTCATAAACCAGTATATTGAATTGATTTCATACAGGCTAACCATACAACATTTTTCACATTAAAAATAAAAATCATACATTTTTCAAAATTTTCTCAATTTTCATTATTCTTTGGTCCATATCATCAATGGGCTTTTGATCCTCAGGGCTCATAACCAGAGGCCTACTTTTCTCTTTTAAACAAAAACTTTGAATATGTTGAAAACAATTACAAATAATTATAATCTAAACATCACAATTTTAATAGCCAGTATTCTTAATCTACAGAAAAGTTTGTTCCAATCATTCTTGGGTGATCTGGTTGAGAGTAGTATCACAATATTCACTTTATATTCGTTCTCTGAAATAATATTTTCTTGCTAATTTTTCTTAAAATAGTACAATCACATTTGCATAATTCATCAATTGCGCTTCTCATCTATCCTCCCCCCTTATGACCAACCATGGTCATACAATCTTACCACCTTGGTCTCCACAGCTTCAGTCAGGCAGGGAAGGCACAAACACCCAAGGAGATTTTTTTTTTTCACTATCCATTCTAGCGTCTAACTCCCTAATCTATGTGCATGTCCTTACCTATCCCTGCGTTGTGTCTCAGTCTATCCGCCCCTTGTTTGTGCGTCCTACAAAATCAAATGTACACAAACAAAGACCATCAGTAGCTCCGTTCAGTAACTGTCCTGTTTCCCACAGCCCAATTTCACAACTCCCAGAGGATCTTGCTCACACGTATCCTGCTCAGCCCTCAGACCGGCTCCGCCCCCCTCCTTAGCTTAGCAGCTGCAGCCATGTTTCAGGCCAGGTTACATGACTCAGGTCTAGCCATCTTTTTGTCCCATGACCACCTGTCGCAGACGGTTCTCATTAGCCTGGACATTTTCCCAAAACCTGCGTACCACATCTGTTCACATAAATTCAACCTGCCCCCCCCCCCTCAGGGGGTTTTGTAGAGACGGGGGCAAACGTATACAAGAATCCTCTCACCACAATTTGGTAATTAACCACCATTGGACTGAAAAGAACCAGGAAACAAACTGAAATTTCATTTTACCGTGCCGCATATTTCTAATGTAATGCATTGATAAGATGTCAGATTGGTAATGTTTAATACACTGTTGATTGGCATAGGCTAATGTGTGTTAATTTTAACTCTGGGGAGGGGGGATTAGCCTTCTCCCTAGAAGTACAGGAATGTGTGATTAACCCTTTGATGATTTACAGGGGGCCTATATTTACATTTACATTTACATTTAGTCATTTAGCTGACGCTTTTATCCAAAGCGACTTACAAGTTCTGTACGACAAGCCATCAGGAAGAGCACAACTCTATCAGCTGAGTAACAATGTTCATCAAAGTGTTGAGTGCTACAGTGTAGGTTAGTTTATTAGGACAAGTGCATGACATTATGGTTAGTTAGGGTTAGATTTTTTTTTTTCTTTTTTTTAATTCAGATAATGGTTGAAGAAGTGAGTCTTTAGTCGACGGCGAAAGATTGGACGTGTTTCGGCTGTCCTAACTGGGGTGGGTAGTTCATTCCACCATTGTGGGGCAAGGACTGAGAATAGGCGACTTCTCTTTGATGACCCTCCCGGAGCTTGGATAGGAGTAGGTCTGAGGCGGCCAGAAGATGCAGAGCGTAGGGGTCTTGAGGGTGTGTAGTTAGAGACCATTGACCGGAGGTAGGCGGGAGCAGTTCCCTTTGCCGCACGGTATGCTAGGTCAAGGGCCTTGAAGCGGATTCGTGCAGCAATGGGGAGCCAGTGCAGGTCCCTAAGAAGTGGGGTGACATGGGCCGACTTCGGTAGGTTTGAGATCAGGCGGGCCGCTGCGTTCTGAATGAGTTGAAGAGGCTTAGTGGCAGTGGCCGGGAGGCCAGCGAGCAGTGCGTTGCAGTAGTCGAGGCGGGAGATGACTGTTGATTGGACGAGGAGTTGGGTGGCTTCTTTTGTCAGGAAGGGGCGTATCCTTCTGACGTTGCTCAGGAGGAATCGGCAGGTTCTGGTTGTCGCTGCGATGTGAGCAGAGAAGTTCAACTGGTCGTCGAGGACAACACCAAGGTTCTTGGCGGTCGGGGACGCGGTCACAGCTGCATTCTCGACTGTGATGGAAAGGTCGGTCAGGGGGGAGGATTTGGCCGGCAGGTGGAGCAATTCTGTTTTGCTTAGGTTCAGTTTGAGGTGGTTGGTCGTCATCCAGGCGGAGATGTCGGACAGACAGGCCGAGATCCGCTCAGAGACGTGGATATCTGAGGGAGGGAAGGAGAGGAAGAGTTGAGTATCGTCGGCATAACAGTGGTAGGAGAAGCCATGAGACGTGATAATGTTACCCAGTGATTTAGTGTAGAGGGAGAAGAGAAGGGGTCCTAAAACCGAGCCCTGGGGGACACCCGTCCGCAGGGGGCGGGTGGCCGACAGGGTCCCTCTCCATGACACTTGGTAGGAGCGGTCATTGAGGTATGATGACAACCATGTCAGCGCAGAGCCAGCCACTCCCATTCCTGCGAGGGCCGCGAGGAGGATCTGGTGGTTGACTGTGTCGAAGGCTGCAGATAGATCTAGGAGAATCAGGACAGAGGAGAGGCCTTTCGCTTTTGCTAAGTGAAGTGCCTCTGTGACCGCAATGAGGGCTGTCTCTGTGGAGTGACCAGTCCTGAAGCCTGACTGATTAGGGTCTAGGAGGTCATTCTGTAAGAGATAAGCAGTAAGTTGGTTGGATACAGCACGTTCAAGTGTTTTAGAAAGGAAGGAGAGAAGAGAGACAGGACGGTAGTTGCCTATGACGGTAGGGTTCAGGGATGGTTTTTTTATGAGGGGCGTGACTCTGGCTTGTTTTAGGGAGGTGGGGACCACCCCTGAGTTGAGTGAGGAGTTGATGGTTGCAGTTAGGAATGGGAGGATGTCTGGTGCTATGGACTGGAGGAGTGGGGAAGGTAGCCGGTCCAGCTGGCATGTAGTCGGACGGTTCGACGTTACCAGTGTCAGGGTCTCGGCTTCTGTAATGGGAGAGAAAGATGACAGAGTGAAGGATGAGGTTCTCGATTCAGCATTTGGAATGGGTGGGGGTTGGGAGAAGGAGCTGCGGATGTTCTCCACTTTTTCCTCAAAGAAGATCGCAAAGTCTTCGGCAGAGAAAGATGAGGGAGGGGGGGGTGGGGGGGGAGTGAGGAGGGAGGACATGGTAGCATGCAGTTTGCGAAGATTCTTGGTGGGAGTAGATAGGGCCTTTATGCCAAGGGGGGTTTATGCCAAAGGGGAGTCAGTATGCTCAGGTCACGGGATGCAAAAGGGGGATGGGGTCCATCTGTTGTTTTATAAATAGCAATTTGGGTAAACCTGTTGTTTATGGTCACTGTTACAGCCAGATAAGGAGTAGGGGTCAGAGGTGAAGATTGCAGAGGGCAGTTGGTGGAAGATAACAGTAGAGGTATTTTTACAACAGGGAGACGAGATGTGAGCATGCTGGACATAGAGGGTGACAGGAAGGTGAGAAAGGAGGGGGCTAATTCAGGAGACAGTTGGAGTGTGAGCGGGAAATCAATAAGATAATCATTCAATTGGTTTATGACTTTTGAATGGTGACTGGTTGATGAGGGAATAATTTGAAAAGGTCAGTGCACTAGAAGGCATTGATATGTTTTAAGTTGAGAAGGAGGTTCTAGTCTTCTTCTGAGAGTAGGAGTACAGTAAGGAGACTGTAGGAGTCTAAGTGAAGTGTAGAAAAATAGAAAATGGGAGAAAAAGTGGATAAAAAAAAAAGAAAATAACAGTTTTCAATCTCGAGTCCGAGTCAAGTCTCGAATCCCCAGGGCGGGATCCACAAAGAATGGATTGCACCCTTACTTACAATTCATTATGAATAGAAAATGGGGACCCCTGATGTAAACAAGACGAAAGTCTTTCTCTGGTCTGCATCCCCTTAACAATTGTGTGTATTGAGCCGTACTGTATTGTACCCATTCGGCAATCTGCAATCTGTTAATAACATTTTCAATCAATCAATCAATCACATGCGCAGTGCATGTTTAATAACCACAGAGTTGAACTTTTTATAAAATGATCCAATGCTAATTCAAATAAACCAACACGGTGTAGAAGACCTCAACAGACCTCAACACGGTGTAGAAGACCTCAACAGACCTTAACACGGTGCAGAAGACCTCAACAAAAACTCCACTGGCTCCCCATCAACTACCGAATCCCCTACAAGATCCTCCTCCTCACCTACAAATCCCTGCACGGGTTGGCCCCTTCCTACCTGACCAACCTACTGCACCCCTACACTCCAGCACGAGGCTTCCGCTCCTCCAACTCCGACCTCCTCACCATCCCCCGCACCAGGCGTTCCACACTGGGAGACCGAGCTTTCGCTGTAGCTGCCCCCAGGCTGTGGAACTCCCTCTCCCCCTCCATCCGAGGCTCTGACACCATCAACCTCTTCAAAACCAACCTAAAAACCCACCTGTTCACACTTGCCTTCACGCAACACGGCCCCTCTCCCAAGTAGCCCACCCCTGACTCTTTTCTTTTAAGCCACAGATCCTGTTTTTTTTTTTTGTTTCTTTTTGTTTTGTTTTCTGTTTTTTGTTTGTTCATTTCAACAAATTCATCCAATTGGACAGCACCTTGCTTCCTTTCTTTATCTTATTTGTTTTTTCCTGTTGTTACTATACATTTATTCATAATTATTTTTATTTATTATCTTTTTTTTAATCTTTTATTCTTTCAACATTTTAATTTTTCCACCCTTTCCTTGTACAGTGTCCTTGAGTCTGAGAAAGGCGCTTCTCTCTTAAAATCCAATTTATTATTATTATTATTATTAACAGACTTCAACACGGTGCAGAAGACCTCAACAGACCTCAACACGGGACTGTAGAAGACCTCAACATGGTGCAGAAGACCTCAACAGACCTCAACACGGTGTAGAAGACCTCAACAGACCTCAACACGGTGTAGAAGACCTCAACATGGTGCAGAAGACCTCAACATGGTGCAAAGACCTCAACAGACCTCAACACGGTGTAGAAGACCTCAACATGGTGCAGAAGACCTCAACAGACCTCAACACGGTGTAGAAGACCTCAACAGACCTCAACACGGTGTAGAAGACCTCAACATGGTGTAGAAGACCTCAACAGACCTCAACACGGTGTAGAATACCTCAACATGGTGCAGAAGACCTCAACATACCTCAACATGGTGCAAAGACCTCAACATGGTGCAAAGACCTCAACAGACCTCAACACGGTGCAGAAGACCTCAACATGGTGCAGAAGACCTCAACAGACCTCAACACGGTGCAGAAGACCTCAACATGGTGCAGAAGACCTCAACAGACCTCAACACGGTGCAGAAGACCTCAACAGACCTCAACATGGTGCAAAGACCTCAACATGGTGCAAAGACCTCAACATACCTCAACATGGTGCAAAGACCTCAACACGGTGCAGAAGAACTCAACATGGTGCAGAAGACCTCAACCGACCTCAACACGGTGCAGAAGACCTCAACATGGTGCAATAGAATTAATCAGTATTCAAGCTGTTATGAAGCCTTTCTTTTGGAGTTATAAAGTTCTATCCTTCATCCCCATTATCCTCAATAGCCTATCAACAAGCAAAACCAATGAGCTAAAGTGGGTCATCATTCGTCACGTAAACTCTAGCTCATCGCAAGGCAATATTTAACAGGGTAGAATTTATTTCTGAAATAATTTAGCCTCTGACCACCAAAACAGACGCAAAGTGTTGTTTGTTTATGGTTTGGGCTAAGTGGAGTGTGCGAGGCAAATCATTGGATTATGAAAATTATTTAGCAAATTACCTTCTAGCCGGAAGTTCTGCAGGTCCCTTTGAAGTCAGTTAGAAAACATGATCAGAATATATTCTATTTCTCTGCTCTTTAGCACTTAGCATAGGCTAGCTTAGCCTCTCCCTTGAACAGGCCCTTTTGAAAAGAGAGTTGTGAAAGATCACAAATGTGCAGCTGTAAGCAGATTTGCTGTTTAACTTGACATGGGGAACAATTAAGACTCTCTAAGGCTACGTTCACAGTGCAGATCTTAGTGCTCAATTCTGATTCATTGCTCAGATATGATTTTTTTTCTGTTTAGCTGTTTACATAATTTTTACATAATTTAAAAAAAATTTAAATGACCAATATCAGATTCCAGTGTGACTGTCACATATTCCAGCATGACTGTTCAGACTGAACAGTGAACTGAACTGTCATGTGACCCAGGCCTGACCGGGGGGCCCCCAGGATAGTCATGTGACCCAGGCCTGATACATAGTGGTATACACGCACGCAGCATGCACGCGCACACACACACACACACACACACACCTACACACACACACACACACACACACACACACACACGAAACAAACAACCGTGTCTCCCCCTTTATCTCTCTCTCATAGACACACACACATACACACAATTAGATTAGTTCATGGGAACAGCAACAGAGGCCTTTGAAAAGAGCCACTTCTGACTAAAACTTGTTTTCTACGAGAAATACCAGGCAAGGGAACCTATTACCTCCTGACATCACTGTAGCACAGAGGCCACACCCACTAAAGATGGGTTATTCACTATCATTGTGTAGTTTCATAACTCTTAAGTCAAATTATACTGTGATTATCGGTAACATATTATGAAAATAGACCACATAAGTGAGTAGTCAAGATTGTATTTTTTTTTTTTTTTTTTTTTTTTTTTTTTGTGTTTATCGCTTTATTCTACTGGGCAGTCCAGTAGAGAGAGAGAGAGAGAGAGAGAGAGAGAGAGAGAGAGAGAGAGAGAGAGAGAGAGAGAGAGAGAGAGAGGTGAAACGGGAGACAGAGTGGGGGGAAGACATTCGACAAACAACAACGGGTTCGGGAATAGATCCCGGGTCGGCCGTGCCGCGACTCAGCGCGTTATGTGGTTCGCCACTGGGGCGCCCTCAAGATTGTATTTTAACTTGACCTTATGTACAGGACCAAGCTACATTACTAATTGTCTTGTCAACTATATACCCCCAAGAACATTACGAGCAACTACTATTGGTTTATTGAATGTTCCCAATAAGCCAAAAGAAAATCGTGGATGCAGCCATTGCTAATTACGTACCAAAGCTATGGTACACCCTGCCTATGGACATTAGCGAGGCTAGCTCACTAAATATTTTCTAAAAGTAAACTAAAAACAAACCTTTTCATATTAGCCTTCTAATGCACTCTGCCACTTTGATAATGCATTTTATTGCACTGCTTTTCTTCTGTCTATGTTGTACAAATTTTATGTCTGCATTGCTGTTATTTAGTGTTATTTAGTAAATTCTCTGCTCATTGTATGCCTGTCTATCTTTATACCAATCTTATGCTCATTTCATGCCTATAATGGCAATTTTATGTCTACATTACTGCTGTGAAGCACTTTGGGGTGCAATTTATGTATGAAAGGGGCTATACAAATAAAGTTTATTATTATTATATTATGTAGGTCCTTACGTCCTTATTTCAATAAAAGAAAGAATGATTGAAAGTGAATAAACCCCAAGATGGTATTCATTCAATTCCCATTCAGAGTCCAGTAGCTTACAGACATGGCCTGATTACTATGGTTGCGTCAGGCCGTTATCCTGGGTTTTGCTTATATGGGTCAGGGGGATGTATTTCGGCTCCCGGCAGCTCTTGTGGTCTTGCTCCATTCAACGGTAAGGGCTAAGTAGGGCAAAAGTCGATGATAAACAACATCATTGCAACAATGAACCACAAAGATAAAACTGTAGTGAGCAAACATACAGTAAACATGAGCCTTAAGGAATGTAAATATGTCCTGAATATACAGTATGTCCTGAAAGGAGACAGATCATTTACTATTGTTTGATGTACATGTACAGTACTATTGTTTGATGTCTGTTTGATGTACATGTACTATTGTTTGATGTACATGTACTATTGTTTGATGTACTGTACATAATAGTAAATGTATGGAGAATCTCACATCACATTATATGTAATTCCCTCCAAGCACAGCAGACACAAGTGGTTTCTTTCTACGGGTTTATTGAAAGCTTGGTCCTCCAATCCACCTCCAATTACACTAGACTTACAAACTTAAATAACATATAAATTATGAAACCATATAATGGCCACAGTTACATTATATATGTGCTGTATACACTATTATGTACTATATACTATTATATATGCTATTATATACTGCAGGTATACTATACTGTAATGTGTACTGTAATGTGTACTATATGTATCTACTATGTATGTATGTAAATAAAAAATAAATAAAAATGAAACGTAAGTCTTCAGGGGTAGGGCCTGACAAGCCGAGTGCTTCTCCCTAGCCCAGGGGTCAGCAACCTTTACTATCAAAAGAGCCACTTTTCCCCCCGTCCCACAAAATAAAATGTTTAGGGAGCCGCACAACCTATTTACCCTTAAAATGAAGATAACACAGTGTATAACGTTTTATATATCCCCAAACATTTAGCATAAAACGCCTGACAATTGCATACCCATAGTAATTTGCGATTTATTATACTTATAGTTATAGCACACAGTTTGTTGCATTAATCAGATTATAAAGCAACAAAAAGAAATGTTTTGACTTTTTATTGTTGTTTTTACCTGTTATAACAAAGGAAAACCTCAAACTCTTATGAAGAGGAGACAAAACACTGGTGTCTGTAGACCGACTTTGAAATAAAACCCTGAACTATTCAGGTATATTTGAGTCCTTCTCTTATTTGTGGAACATTTATAAAATAAAAAGTAGTCCACTTTGAAAAAAGACTACCATGTGTAGACCTACTTTGAAATAAAACACAGAAAAGGAGAAAAAACACTGGCATCTGTAGACCTACTTTGAAATAAAACCCTGAACTATGCAGCTCTATTAGAGTCCTTCCCTTATTTGTGGAAAATCTATAAAATAAAAAGTACATTTTTCGTTGTTCGCAAATTTTGCACCACATATTAGGCATACAGGTAAGCCTTTTGTTGACTAAATATCTTAGTTAATGAAATATTTTTTCATTTCAGTGTCACAGTATGACATCGATCTCAAAAAAAAAAAAAAAGCTGATTGGCTAAAGAGCCGCATGCGGCCGCGGAGCCGCAAGTTGCCGACCCCTGCCCTAGCCCTTTTCGGACAATTGGACAATGCTGCAATAGCAGCTGGTAAAACTTTGGTGATTTATGGAATGGCCGTTGTTATGTGTCCAAAGCCTGAAATAAAAAAGAACTGAACTGAACTGAACTGAACTGAATATGTATGGGTACTGTCTATTATTTAATAATAATAATAATAATAATAATAATAATAATAATAATAATAATAATAATAATAATAATAATAATAATAATAATAATAATTATTATTATTATTATTATTATTATTATTATTATTATTATTATTATTATTATTATTATTATTATTATTATTATTATTATTATTATTATTATTATTATAATAATAATAATACACTTTATTTGTATAGCACCTTTCATACAAGAATTGCAGCTCAAAGTGCTTCACAGCAGAAAAAAGACGGGCACAAAATGAGCACATAAAGTACTTTATGTGTGGACATACTATACATAAAATCACAGATTTTCACAGGATCTAACATTCCTTGTTTAGGCCACCTTGTTTATGGTTTGATTCTATGCCAGTTTTAAAATATACAATAATAAAAAAAAAAGTAAAATAGAATATACAGAGTAAAATAGTGAAATAGTGCAGTGCAATAAAATAGTAGTAAAATGATGCAATACAATTTTTCTGAATGACTGTTTAACAGTTTAAAACCACCTTTATTTGATGTAGCTACAATGTACTGTACATAATAGTAAATGTATGGAGAATGTATGGGTACTGTCTATTATTTGATGTACAATGTACACAGATGTATGTTTGTTTTTCTTGGCCTGGGTTGCCATTTGGTTTACAGTGATGCATGTTAAGTTTCTGCTATTATTTACCATTTAGTCATTTTAGTCATAAGACTAATTGAGGACCAATATAGACGATATAGAGATTAGATGGTAAGATAAATAGTCTTCAGGGTCTTGAGGACCGAAGTTGAGAACTGGCTTATAGCAACATGCACCATATCAAACTAGCAGCTTGATGTAGGTGTTAACACTGCAGTAAGAATGTAAATGGTGTCCATATCAAACTAGCAGATCGATGTAACACTGCAGTAAGAATGTAAATGGTGTCCATATCAAACTAGCAGATCGATGTAGGTATTAACACTGCAGTAAGAATGTAAATGGTGTCCATATCAAACTAGCAGATCGATGTAGATATTAAAACTGCAGTAAGAATGTAAATGGTGTCCATATCAAACTAGCAGATCGATGTAGATATTAAAACTGCAGTAAGCATGTAAATGGTGTCCATATCAAACTAGCAGATCGATGTAGGTATTAACACTGCAGTAAGAATGTAAATGGTGTCCATATCAAACTAGCAGCTTGATGTAGGTATTAACACTGCAGTAAGAATGTAAATGGTATGGCGGCTGGGTAGCGCAGTGGACTAAGCACTCGCCTACCACCGCAGAGACTCTGGGATCGAATCCATACCTCCGGCTTGGTCAGTCGTCCCTACTAACACAATTGGCAGTGTTAGCGGGTGGGAAGCCGGTGGGGTATGTGTCCTGGTCGTTGTAAACGAAAGGTTATAACTATAACCTAGTTTTATGAATACTGGCTGAGCGTCTCGCTCTTCGCCATATTGAGATATATCTTTATCTCCAGTACCTACTGTACTTCATTAACGAAAACAATGCACCCATGCACTTGACCAGGCCCGCCCCAGTGTCCCCCTATAAGACACCGGACATGGTCATACTCTCCCTTCCTCGGGAAAAAGTTTCCATCATAGAAAACCCAACCAAGGGACCTCAGGGCGCGCTAAGAGCGAGACGCTCAGCCAGTATTCATATAACTAGGTTATAGTTATAACCTTTCGTTATATAGCATTACTGGCATCGCGTCTCGCTCTTCGCCATATTGAGATATGGGGCAGAGCAGACGCGTGGCCTGACAAATGTACCCCCTGAGGACCCGCAAGCCCTACCACCAGGGGGGAGGGGAGTCCCGTCCACCCGCCCTTCCTAGTGAAGAGAGGGCGGCAGTCAACTCCACCAAAGTGCGAAAAAAGAGGGAACCAGAGACCCCCAAAAACGCACAGCACAGGCGGTGACACATCACCCCGTGGCACACACCCACACACCCCTGCTAACCCACCGAAGGGCGGGACGCAGGGGAGGTCCCAGACCTCAGAACCGCCTGGGAAATAGAACCCCTAGTCATGTCCATGAGGTAAAACCTAACGAAGGGACCCGGGGAGGACCAGGAGGCCGCAGCACAGATGTCCTCCACTGAGGCCCCCCCTAACAAGGCGGCAGAGGCCGCCACTCCACGAGTGGAGTGCGCCCTGACACCCCCAGGGGGGGCCAGCCCAGCCAATGTGTAGCAAAGGGCAATGCCCTCGCACAACCAATGTGACAGGCGCTGCTTGGACAGTGCCTTACCAGCGCAAGAGCCACCGTAACAAACAAAGAGCTGATCGGTAGCCCTGAGGTCCTGAGTCCGACTGAGGTAAACCCCCAAAGCCCGGACGGGACACGACAGGTGAAGGCTCGCCTCTAACTCACCAGCGTGAGGAGGCGGATGAAACGCCATCATACCGAGCAAGCGCATCACGGACAGCGGCGTAACAATCCTAGGACGGAACCTCCCGAGTGTGCCGATAACACCCACTCGCCGCCGCTCTGAGAGGGATGCCCATATAGATCTTGAGCTTAGAATAAGCCCAAGTACTCCACCCGTTGACTGGGAAGAGGAGTACTCTACTTCCAGTCTACAGCAAAACCCAGGCTGGTGAGGAATTCCACCACCTGCCTGGTATGAGACCTGACGATCTACCCTGACCGGCCAAGAACCATAACGTCGTCTTGGGCAGAATACACTTCGTAACCCCCGACGACGCAGAGGCCCCAGTGCGGTCTCCACGCACTTGGTGAAGATGCGGGGAGCCAGAGAATAGCCGAACGGCAGCCTCTGGTACTCATACGCTAAACCCTGCAAAGGAAGCGTAGGTAAGCCCTAGGATGGAAGATTGGGATGCGAATACGCATCCTACAGGTCTATGGAGGAGAACCAGGCCCCCACCTGACAGCGTTCAACAGGTGGGAGACGGTCAAAATGCTGAACCTTCCATGGGACAGGTCCAGCATGGGTCTGACACCCCCCCTCCCGATTTTTCGGGCACCAGAGAATACCGGGAGGAAACGCCATGCATCGCGTCCTCCTTTGGGACCACGACGATGGCTTGCTTCGCCCACAGAGATTGGATCTCGTTGGCCAGAGCCGTCACTGCTGGTGATCCTGACAATAGGGTCTGTACCAAACCTGAAAACGGGTGGGGTTGTGTAAACACAAGTCCCCGCCTCATCGTTCTCTCCATCCACCTCGACATATGGCACTGCTGTAGCCATTTGTGATGATAATCCCAAGCGCACCCGCCGCCACTTGGCGCTGGTCCGCCAGAAACCGTAGATAGGCGGCCCGGTCCCACCCGCTGTCCGTTGCCAACCCTGGACTCACCAACCGCGCGAGCAGGGCGTCTCGTGGAGCTGGGATACCGCACCCGAACACTACCAACGAGGCAATCGCACCCAAGGGGGGACCCCGACAGAAAGGGCCGGTTTGATACGGGAGAAGCTGACATCATACTAGGTGATAAAAGCTCCCCCACTGAACACCCCTCCAGCATGGACTGCTGAGGAATTGTTCTACAGCTGGACATGCAAGGTGTGAGGCCCCCACACTGCCCGATAGGGTGGGTTCCTACATACTGTAGCCCTGCAGTGATATTACTACCACCCAAATCACGCGTGCCTGCCAGACCACTGCCGGTCTTCCGGGAGTGGGAGGCACTGATGTGATACCCGGCCTGGCGAAGGCGAGGTCAGGGGAACCCGCGCTGTTTGCCTCAAGAGGTCTCGAGCCCCCCTGCTGACAACCTTTGTAGTTGACAGACGTAACACCAGGCTCACCAAACACAGACGCAGAACGTGTGGCGTGGGAGCCGCTTGACAGCACAACATTCTCACGGACAGACCCAGTTTCAGCCATCAACTGGGTGTCAGCCCCTGTCTCCATGAGAAGCGAAACGTGGGGCCGCTTGCGCTTCATTGAAGGCATGCGACCCGCAACCAAAGGAAACAAATCAGAGCCCTTATCCCGCTGGTGTTGGGGGGGGAGTGACCGGAGAGCGAGCTGGACACAGCTAGACGGCAACGTTTTTTTAGGGCGTGCTCATCTAATGTAGCCGATCCCTCTGCCGCCAAGGCTGTCGGCCTTGCGGTCACCTGTTGACATTGTGCCCAGGGTACCTCAGGCGGGGGAAACATGGCCGCTGGTTGAGGGCCTCGCCGTGCTCTCACCTCTCGCTGCGCGGTGTGAGGCGGTGTGGGGCCTAGGTCAAATACCGCCCGCGCTCCTGCGGAAAGACCAAAGTCCCTCTGCGGAGAGGGGAGCTCTGAGGAGGGAAAAAACTTCTCACCCCCTCAAAGGGAGACTGATCCAACCAAGATGTCTGTAAACAAGCGTTGACAGCATCCTAGCCCTCCCTGCGGTTATAGCTTGCGGCTAGGTCAAAGCTAATAACGTCAAAACCTTGCGCCACCCGACACCATTTTTGACAGAAAAAACAGCAATTTGAACAATGTTACTAGTCGCTGCTAATTCTATACCGTGGCGGTATAGGCTTAACAGCCCACCAGCCACCTGACGGGCCGACTCACCTCATGGTGTCGGCCGGGCGGGGCACCGTTCCAACATGCCAGAGGCAAAGGACTGATGCCACCTGCTGGTTGCAACAAAAAACTACTACTAGTGAAGCACTGCCTCACTAGTAGGAATGCAGCAACCTCCACTGTGGTGTGCACCCATGAAGGGGTAAATGAATAAATGAACGAAAACTCCACCAACACAGCTAGCCCATACACACAATGTTAAGGGGATGCAGACCAGAGAAACACCAGTCCCGCACACAATTCATAGATTCACAAAAAGCACACCAGCCCTAGGCCTCAGCCCATCCACCCATGAAAAGGTAAACAAGCCCGGTCAAAACTCCCAACAGTAGACACCGATTGACCGTCAGCATGAATGGTTAAGAGGGGGGAAGACCTTTTTAAAAAGACAGCCCTCGGCGGGGAATCAAAGGAACAGTAACCCAGCATCGTAGCATAGCATTAGCCGCACGCTCCAGGATAGCCGGGAAAACGACAACGTTTACCCAGATATCCCGCCCCTTGCGCCAATACACAACTCGGTTGTCTCACGGGACAACGAGCAGTATCACAAATGCCAGCATTGATGCCTGGTGGCGCAGGCCCTACCTGTGCGAGACCTAGCCTGACAGCTAGCCGCCGCGCAACGTCCCTCGATCCGCTGTCAGAAGACGAGGAAACCCCAGGACAGGCCCGATGCGCTGTTAGAATGTGCCGAGAAGATTCCAGGGGCTGGCAAATCTCCGTCGAAACCAACATTGTTCAATTTCCTTCTGCATTTCATAACTACTAGTTCATAGAGTGCACTGCAGCGTCCATGATGGAAACAAAAAAGACGAAGGGAGAGTATGACCATGTCCGGTGTCTTATAGGGGGACACTGGGGCGGGGGCCTGGTCAAGTGCATGGGTGCATTGTTTTCGTTAATGAAGTACAGTAGGTACTGGAGATAAAGATATATCTCAATATGGCGAAGAGCGAGACGCGATGCCAGTAATGCTATATAACTGCGACTCCTACTGGTCAGTCGGGGCGCCTGTTAAAACTCCTGTTAAAAGCTCCGCCCCCAGTGAAACTCCTCGGCATGTGGTAGCTCTACACCCTCCCCAGGCCGACGCAACGACCAGGAAGGGAATTGGCATAATGACTTGATTGATTGATTGAACATTTTATTAACAGATTGCAGAATGGGTACAATACAGTACAGCTCAATACACACAATTGTTAAGGGGATGCAGACCAGAGAAAGACTTTCGTCTTGTTTACATCAGGGTCCCCTATTTTCAATTCATCATAACATATATGACATACATAGTTTTTAGAAATTAGTTTTTAGTTTTTAGAAATTAGTATTCCATACCTGTTTTTCGGGGGTGTTTCTTCCAAGGGGAGCCTGCCCCCGGACCCCCTAGTTATGTTTGTCCCTTGAGGGACAGGAGGGGCCCATAGCAGCGTGTAAAAGTGTCCTTGAGCAAGACCCCTAACTGCTCCAGATGAGCAGGTTGGCACCTTGCATGGTTGCCTCCGGCGTGAGTGAATGGGTGAATGTGAGGCATGAGTTGTAAATCAAATCAAATCAAATCAAATCAAATTTATTTATAAGGCCCGACAACACACGTTAATGTCCCCATGGGCCGTACAAGTCTTCTTTAAACAAGTCAAGAAGAAAACATAACAATAAGTCAAGAAAAGCGCTTGGTCAAGTAAAGCGCTTTGGATAAAAGCACTATATAAATGCAGTCCATAGACCATAGGAACTTCATGCCCTCTGGCCCCCTAGTGGCATAACTTCCTACTGTAAATGCTTTTAAAGGTATGCTACGATTAGCCCTTCATGAAACATGTAACTGTTTTACCTGATGCTATTGCTGATGTGATTATGCTCCTTGCCACTGCACAAATGGCCTTCTGTATTTATATTTGAATTGTATGTTTTTTGTTTAATGCCCTGTTTTATGTTGAAACTTGTTGTGTGCCGTGTTGGTCAGGACTCCCTGGAAGAAGAGATCTTGTATCTCAATGGGACATTCCTGGATAAATAAAGGATAAATAAAAATAAATAAAAATAAATAATCCTACCATGTTGTTGTCGTAAAGTACCTCCCTTTTCTTGTTGTATATTCGGGTGTCAGTAGACCTAGACTAGAACAATCAAATGGCTTGTCTGGAACCCAGGGCATGATGTCACAGCCCCAGAGTCATGATGTCACAACCCTGGGGGCATGATGTCACAACCCCAGGGGCACGATGTCACAACCCCAGGGGCATGATGTCATAACACCAGGGGCAAGATGTCACAACCCTGGGGGGCACACCGTAACATCATCTGTTAATGATGTTGATGTTTCTTTTTGTTTTAGTTTCAATACAAATCAAAGTTAGATGAATCCAATACTTCTCTGTTGCCACTGTTAATCACTGATACCTTACGTTTTGTGTAGAAATGGCCTATATTTTGCCTTGAATTTGAGTGGGTATACAGTATGTCACAGGTCAAGGAAAACGACCAGGAGCAGGTGGTTGTCACCAAAACAGCAATACAGACACAGGGGATGAAGGTATAACAGGCATAGATATTTATATGTAAACTGCAGTGTTGTAGTCGAGTCTCAAGTCATCAGTGTTCGAGTCCACGTCCAAGTCCGAGTCACCAAAGAAGAGCCTGAGTCGAGTCCGAGTTGATTCCCCATTACCCTAGTCCAAGTCCGAGTCCAAGTCATCAAGGTTGAGTCCACTCCACTCTAGCAGTCAAAGAGCTGACATACAAATTAAAAAAGGTCTACATTAAAGATAAATGACACAGCGGTCACCATTTCAAAGGGAGTTTACTTACTTTGTGACACAATAGCCAATGCACTAGCCATCAATATATTATGCCAAATGATTAGGGCCTATTACACACAAAAAAAAACGATTGACTATTTATTTATCAATTATGCAGTCAATGCTAGAGTCCAAGTCCAAGTCATCAGTGCTTAAGTCCAAGTCGAGTCACGAGTCCTGAAAATCAGTCCAGGACTCGGACTCGAGTACTACAACACTGGTAAAATGTATCGAGTCAGAGAAAGTCGAAGCAAAAAATAGGAAGTGTCCCTGATGCTGTTCTGGTGTCAGGAGCCTGAGCTACCTGAGCTTAGAAAATTATTATTATTATTATTATTATTATTATTATTATTATTATTATTATTATTATTATTATTATTATTATTATTATTATTATTATTATTATTATTATTATTGAAAAGATACTAAATACAATCAGAAGATGAATTATGTGAATAATAACAATACAGTTAATAATACAGTTATTTGTCACAATGAAATAGGAAAACATGATACATTGAATGACACTGGTCTAATATACTGTAGGTCAACATACAAAAGCAGACTTTCTGAACTATTACCTCCATACTGTAGCATTTGCATCATTATTAAAGCAGCCATTTGCCATTATTACTTTTGAAATCCAAATGGGATCAAACGTTCAAGTTCACATCAGGATACTCTCCCAATCTGATTGTATCTAGGATAACTGTAGCCATAGTCATTCATCCATGACCTAAAGACACAGCGCCACTGGAAATAGAGTCTGCAGCAGAGAGTGAGTCCCTGCCCCCAGAGAGAGGAAGCTGTACAAATGTAAGGCAAGTGTCGGCGATGAAGACATCAGGAGAGTCTGGGTCAAAACCACATCTTCTCGGCACTTCCTTGAAGTCTGAGTTGCATGTGTGATGTCACTAATAGGTCAAACCTATCATGGTCCAATGTGTGGTAACTTGACACCTTTAGCTTCAGCAGACACACAAAGTTGAGTAGGTATTGGCATGTCTTAAAAGAATATAAGATGCTGACTTGGAATTACTGGTAAATACTAATTCATAATAATAATTCATTATGCATTACATTTATATAGCGCTTTTCTAGACACTCAAAGCGCTCCCCACAATGTAGGGTGGAAATTGCCTCCTTCACCACCACTGGCAGCACCCAACCTTGGGGTACGCAGGCTCAATGTCTGCCATACACTGGCACCCGGCACACATAGCACACTACACAATGACTACCATACACTGGCACCAGGCACATAGCACACTACACAATGGCTCAGAAGACAGGGATTGATATCAGCCAATTAAGGGGAAGGGATGATTAGGTGGCCTTGATGTCAGAGACCTGATTGGGAATTTGACCAGGAACGTCTGGGAACCCCCTAATCTTTACGATAGGCGTCCTGGGTTCTTTAACGACCGAGACCTCGGTTCAGCGTCTCATCCGAAGGACGGATATCAGTGGGTGCTTGTTACAAATCTGCATATTCATAGGTCCTTGAATTCGTAACCAGGGTAAATGTGTACAGATGCTGTTGTGCCATTTTCAGTAGTTTATTGAACAGTTTGGTGGAAAAACATATTTATAGAAATTGCTATTTAATATAGAGCATTTTTAAGGGTAAACTAGCCCTGAGGTTGACGAGAGTCCCTTAGCAGCGCAGGAGTCTACGCTCATTGGGGTCAGATTTTATGGCCTCAATGAAGTCAAATTCATACTCTTGTGCCGATGTGCTGCTCCCTGTCATGGCTTTACAGAAAAATATGATATTAACTTGATGCCACATACAAAATCAGTCAAAACTGGTACAATGTTAAATGTTCACACTGTGATTATTTGTTCGACATTTACATTTTTACATTTAGCTGACGCTTTTAACCAAAGCCACTTACGAGTTCTGTACGACAAGTCAGCAGGAAGGGTACAACTCTTACAACTGAGTAACAAAGTTCATCAAACAGTGCTGAAACTTGGGTGCTGCAGTGTTGAGTGCATAGTAGTAAAGATATATTAGTATAGTAGGAAGAGTGCATGATAGTATAAGATGGATTTAAAAATTATTTTAATTTAATTTCAGATATTGATTGAAGAAGTGCGTTTTTAGTCGAAGGCGAAAGATTGGTCGGGTTTCGGCTCCTAACTGTGGTGGGAAGTTCGTTCGACCATTGTGGAGTGAGGACAGAGAATAGGCGGCTACTCGTTGATGACCCTCCCGGAGCTCAGATAGGAGTGGGTCTGAGGCCAGAAGATGTAGAGCGGAGGGGTCTGAGGTGGCCAGAAGATGTAGAGCGGAGGGGTCTTGAGGGTGTGTAGTTAGAAGATGTAGAGCGGAGGGGTCTTGAGAGTGTGTATATGAAGATGTAGAGCGGAGGGGTCTTGAGGTTGTGTAGTTAGAAGATGTAGAGCGGAGGGGTCTTGAGGGTGTGTAGTTAGAAGATGTAGAGCGGAGGGGTCTTGAGGGTGTGTAGTTAGAAGATGTAGAGCGGAGGGGTCTTGATGGTGTGTAGTTAGAAGATGTAGAGCGTAGAGGTCTAGATGGTGTGTAGTTAGAAGATGTAGAGCGTAGAGGTCTTGAGGGTGTATAGTTAGAAGATGTAGAGCGGAGGGGTCTTGAGGATGTGTAGTTAGAAGATGTAGAGCGGAGGGGTCTTGAGGGTGTGTAGTTAGAATATGTAGAGCGTAGAGGTCTTGATGGTGTGTAGTTAGAAGATGTAGTGCGTAGAGGTCTTGATGGTGTATAGTTAGAAGATGTAGAGTGTAGAGGTCTTGATGGTGTGTAGTTAGAAGATGTAGAGCGTAGAGGTCTTGATGGTGTGTAGTTAGAAGATGTAGAGCGGAGGGGTCTTGAGGGTGTGTAGTTAGAAGATGTAGAGCGTAGAGGTCTTGATGGTGTGTAGTTAGAAGATGTAGAGCGTAGAGGTCATGATGGTGTGTAGTTAGAAGATGTAGTGCGTAGAGGTCTTGATGGTGTGTAGTTAGAAGATGTAGAGCGTAGAGGTCTTGATGGTGTGTAGTTAGAAGATGTAGAGCGTAGAGGTCTTGATGGTGTGTAGTTAGAAGATGTAGAGCGGAGGGGTCTTGAGGGTGTGTATAGTTAGCTGTAGCCCTATTTTCAGAAATTCCGCCTAAAGGTACATGCCCAAGTAAATGGAAGATTGCTCCACTTCTACAAGGCAATTTGCATGTTATTGGTATCTAGGAACCTCTAGGGACCTGGGGGTATGTATTCCCAGTGTCAGAAATATTGTGTCTGTTACTAGGCTTGAGTAAATTTTGATGAAACAAAGGAGAATATACATTATGATTTTTTGTGCATCTTTGCCGGTGAATAACACCATGAAAACATTGAGGTTATTTTGATTATGAATAAAGGGAAGATGATTAACACTTTGAGTGCCAGCGACGTGTTATGTCGTCTTTTCATGCCCCCCGTTGAGTGCCGACGACGCAAATTGTCGTTTGGATTTTTTTATTAGCGATCTGAATTCATATTTCATCAACCGAGTCTCCCGTTGGTACAGCAGCCCCTCTAGGAGCTCCGATGGGAAAATACTGCCCCCTATCGTCTATCCCTGTGTAACTGCAGGCCATTCGATTATACTGGTGGATCTGTGGAGGGGGAGCCTCCTCGCTCAACTATGCTGGCGATGGATCTGATGACGAGGGAAGTGATTGCGAGATGGAAAGCAGCCTGGAATATATATTTACAGCAGCCAATAATCAATCAATAAACGCGATCGATATTTGGAATGGCGATCAGGAATTGGAATAATCTTTTTGGAGAACATCTGATCTAAGGTAAGGAGTCTATGTTACCAGTTTTAGGATAATCAGAGCTGTCTTCACTGAGATAACAGCGTGTCCCGTATGTGTATGTGTGTGTGTGTGTGTGTGTGTGTGTGTGCTGTTGAGGAAATGAGATAATCGATTTCTCAGCTCGCTTCTATAGCGTGCATAAGTACAGATATACTATCGATAATCTAGCGTTTATTTGAAAACGCAAATAAATAGGCAAATGACAATGTGTATTCGAGAATATTCCAATAAATGCCGTTTATGAGGGAATCTTTCTATTTTCCGAAAATGTTTGAGAAAACGATAGCTTTTCGAAATGCTATAAAAAGGATATGAACCGATTAAAAAACAATCCGTTTCGACAATGTTTTTTTTTTTATCTACTTTTTTTCTCCCATTTAAAATGTTTCTCCCATCCCAATTTCGTATCGTCCAATTCTACCCTCCCCTGTCTCGAACGTTGTTAGGCCATGCCTCCCACAAGCCGGCTGCAATGTGGACTAAGCCTTACATCTCGTATCCCCTCCGGTACTCGAAGAAGCAGCAGCGCGATCTCTCAGCGTCGGGGGTCTGCGTTTGGAGGCCACGCCGCCCCCGTCGCTTCCTGATTCTGCTGCGCAGGCGCACCAACCGACCTGTAGGAGTCGCTGTCCACAACGTCCGATCCCCACCCATCAGCTTCCCACCCCCTAATACTGCCAATTGTATTAGTATGAACGACCAGCCAAGCTGATAGCAATGCGGAGAGCTGGGCTCGAACCCAGCGTCTCCTGCATTGGTGGTGAGCGCCTTGCCCATTGCACCACCTAGCCGCCTTCCGTTTCGACAATGTTGACTGCAAACAAGTCATTGATAAGCGACGGGCAGATTAGACACAGTGGATGCTGGCACTCAAGGACATTAATCAACGTTATGGCTGGCACTGAAAGTGTTAAACATAAGGATTTGTAGATACAGTAATAAATTATAATCCATTTTAATTATAAATTCATATTTGACCTTGACCTTATTATGGCCAAATCATACATCTATGGATAGGGAAAAGGCTCCTCTTTCCAATGGCAAACCTGGATTTAATCATTTCCTCACGCTTTTACGATAAAAGAGATATAATTAGCGTTTTTTCGATACATTTTTATATTCGGTCAATCTTAACACAATGACGGCCAAGGACGTATATATCCGTGTTTCGAATCCAACGGTTGTGGACCGACCATGGACATATCCGTGGGAAGCTTGTGTAGCATCCTGAATATTCTGCTAAGTATTCAGAAGTGCTGACTAACTTGTTACTTCCCCTGTGTGTGTATAAAGTGTGATAAACAGTGTTCCTTTTGATATCTCGCCCGGACTACTAATGATGCGAGGTGCTCCTCTTTCTCCGGCTTCGATATGGATCACTAACATGACATTGAAGCATCTTTCTCCCTTTCTGGAGTGGTCCTATAGTGGGATCAGTTGCGGTTGCCAGCAGGGGGCAGTGGTGGCAGTGGTGGCAGGTGGAGCGGAGGAGAGGGAAGCAATGAGCAAGAGATGATTACCTGGAGGGCGGAACACAAGGAAGTCCTCTTTGACAGTGAACTCGGACATGAGCGGTCGCAACGGGCGTGTGCTCTGGAAGAGCCCCGTTGGAAGAGTCCCGTTGAAGAGCCCCGTTGGAGAGCGACGGGTGATAGAGAGTACTTGCTAGATAACGTGTTATCCTAGAAGTACAAGCGATAGTGAAGTGTGTGAGTAAGCGATACGGAACGAAGAACCAACGTCCATAGATAACGTGTTATAGTAGCAGTGTGTGCGGTGTATTAGCATGCTGCTAACGGCTATAGTGACTCAAGTATACCACCAGGCGAGCGTCGCTGAAGACCGGTGGTGCATACAGCCACGTTGCGTTAGTAGTACAGACGATAGCAGGAGGGTTCACTAAGACCCACAGTTTAGCTGTGTTTAAGGTAGCCAAACAGTTTAGAGCGCGCCAGCCCAGACAGCAGCCCGCAGTGGACGTCTCATCGACGCCGCAGAGGACACCTCTCCCCACCAGCAGAGGTCGCCACAACACAGCACGCTCCTCCAGTTTCACCACTGCCCATGCTGTCTACCCCAGCCCGCTGGCTGTGCTCGCGGGATCGCCCGACGCCATCTTGTCACCCGGACGAGAGGTGATGAGAGTGGGTCCGCCATCTTGGCTAAGTACAACGGTACCTTGTGTGCCCACAACAGTATCCATTCGAGCAAACGCTAACGACCAGTGTCTAGGGGTACCCCAAACATTATAAGCCGGCTTTAGAGTAGGTTTTATTTGGTAACGTGGGCCCACATGTAAATGATTTCTTTTGTATTTGTGCATCACTGTGACGTTCTTGAATTCCCATTGAACTACTTACCATGCGCCTGGGTCTTCCCCTAATCCAAGCGGGGTTTACTATTAATGTATTGAGCACGAGGTGCCTATGTTGGGAATAGTGTTCCCCTCTAATACAAGTGAGAGCACCCGGTGCCGTATATGAATAAATGCCATATGAACCACATAAAGTACAACTTGTAACTGATAATTGACCAGGCTTATATAAAGTAGAAGTAAATGGGAGCACGGTGTGAGTGTCTATTTCTGATCATATGCTAACCTTGATGACCGGGTAAATACTTGTGACTGTGGTATATTTATTTAACCCTTCCACCCCATTCGCAGCATATTCATTGAGGGTCTATACAGGTGGTCAAGGAAGGGTTACTGCTTAAAGGGAAGCCCAATATAACTATTGAACTGACAGTCACCGGGTGTGGGAGGGCTAACGGAGGTACTGGGGGAAGTGAGAGTGTGTGGGGAGCTACTGCTGACCGCCTTGGAAGGCGAGGAAGACCAGAGTACCACCCCCCAGGTTAGTAAACCCTGGGCCCCATCCGCTCCTGCTGCCCGCCCTCCAGAACGACGTTCCAGGCCCAAAGACGGGGGTGCAGATATATCAAACTCTACTGTATCCTGCTACCAGGTGGCTGTGTATAACTACTCCCATAAGCAGGGATAATCCACCCTTCTACACTTGTTTTGGCTTTTATTCCATTTTAATAACCTATTCAAGGTCGCCGAGCGGCACTGCAGATGTACCCTACTGGCAGAAGTTGTCTTGTTTTTTCTGGATTTCCAATGTAGTTTTCTACTAACCTGAAGCGATCCCTATAGCCTGTTGCACGGAATACGTTTTGGGACGCGGATTTCACTATGCAGTAAAGGAATTTATCATCAGCCAATGGACATATCGATCTACCAGATGGCGATCGATAACTGGGAAATGCTCTGGGGGATCCAACCGGTGCACGGTAAGATCTTTTTCACGTAAATTACACGCTGATCAGGCCTTGTTATCATACTCAACCAGCCGATCAATGAATGTGGCTACTGAGGCTAACACGGTTATTGGTAATCAATAATCAGAAACGACGCCCCCCCCCCTTTCATGCATTCATGGTTGAGGATCGTACGGATCATATGCACTTTGAGTTTTAACTGTAGCTTCTGTATAACCGAAATGCCATTGGATATAACGTTAGTAGCTATTAGCCCTTTATCCAGCCTTCCAGGAAATATCCTAGCCGGAATCCCTTATAACGCTTATATTCAAGACGCTATAAAATGAGAACGTATTGATGAAAAAATTATTTCTTTAAGCCATTTTGAAGGGACGGTTTATGGTCTCAATTGACAATGAGAATGGACAGATAGCAATACTATAAAGTATAGATTTAGCTCTACAAACAGCCTCACAAACTATGCAAGTCTGTTTTGATATGCTGGCCGTCTAGAGTGATATTAGACGCCTCCAATTGACAGGAGGTAGGCAGGAGCCGTTCCCTTCGCTGCGCGATATGGAGGCCAGTTCTATTTTAATGAGGATTGGGCCTTTACATTTTTTCAATAAACATATTTATAAATGAGGGACTGCCATGTTAAGATTTCAAAATAAATAAATGATGAGAGAGAGCAAGCTCCATAGCTTCTTCAAAACACATTTGTTTTCAGGATGTATTCCATATTGTGTGATATTGCACACTTCAGATTTAAATCAGTTATTTATTGTGAAACATCTTGAAGCCATTGAAGAACGCTGCTACAACAACAACAACAACAACAACAACAACAACAACACGAGTCAAGTATATTTGTATAAGCAAATGCTACATAATTAATGTAATTTATTCACATGTTACTACTTACTGATGTTTTTAAGTCCTACTTGGAATCAATGAAATATAGTTTATTTCATGGTAAAATGGTACATTTTACAAGAAAGGACAGAGCCGGCTGTTCTTCCTTAGGAGGCTCAGGGCCCTGTTTCTTGTACCTGGATAACTGAGTTAGCCGGATAACTTTAACTGGATAACTGAGTTAGCCGGACTTTCCGGTTCCATGTACGTGGATTTTCCAAATCACCATGACAACAGATCCAAAAGTTTGAGCCTGGTCGAAAGCAGAGTTCAAGTTCAAGTTAGCCGGATCACGCAGAGCCACGCCCCCGCAAAGAAAGTGACAGCCCGTTTCCTGAAACTATTCCCACAGTCTACGATCTGCATTATACCATTCTGAATTACGTTTTTGTGCTCCATTCTTCCAGAGGGGGCTTTTGAAATGTAAAATAGACCCAAAATGCTGATACTAAATTCACTTTGTCCTAAATAATGCACGTTATATATACCGTGGCGACGGTGGCGCTCGCTCGTGCGATGTACACATTATGTGGTTATTTTAATTGTAACTGGGATTAAGATGTCTGATGAGATGCGCTGTTTCAAAACCTGGTGTTTCCAA
Organism: Notolepis coatsorum; assembly: GCF_963971535.1. NCBI lineage: Eukaryota > Metazoa > Chordata > Actinopteri > Aulopiformes > Paralepididae > Notolepis > Notolepis coatsorum. Next base: position 89,244,925 of record NC_140171.1, on the reverse strand, counting down.
TATGATTTTTTTGAATATAATATTAATGATTATACGCCAAAGTAGCCTGGTTTTAAGTTAAAATATTATAAATCTACATGCATTGAGGATGTCATTCTTTATATAGCTCTCAACGTGCACCAAATTGAATTATTCCTATATTGCAAAAAGAAGGAGACGACTAGGGTCTCGAACCCCGGTCGTCTGTGTGAAAGTCAAAAGAACAACCCGTTAGACCACATTGGAGATAAGTTAAAGATTGACTATACATCAATCAATGGGTAAGAGAGCCGTATCGTAATTCTGTATAACAGTTAACTAATTATTTTCGCTAGCAAGATCTCATTTGATTATTCAATCCAGCAGGCAAGTTTAAAGAAATATAATCTGATTGATTGAGGTAATGAGGGACTTAAAATTAGCCTATAGATAACGCATTTAACTTGTCGGCGAGGCGATTGAGCCGTATTGCAATCTGTCAATAAAGTCTTAAATCAATTAATCAATCAATGCCGTTAGAGAATCAGGATCTCTGCCATCGATACGTGCTGGCTTTTCACCTAAAGCGGCCGCGCGCATTTAGCCTGAGTCGCAAGTCTGGCTTGAGTTAACGAGACTGAATCCACCTTCGTGAAACAGGAAAATCCCGGCTTCAAACATCGGGTTAACTGAAGCTGGATAATGACATCTTGATCGACTTAGTTGAACCACGTACAAGAAACAGGGCCCAGGTCTTTTAATGTGTGTGGGAAAATGTTGTTCATGTTCTATCAGGCAGTGGTGGCAAGTGTGCTCCTCTATGCCGCTGTCTGCTGGGGTGGTAATACCACGGCCAGGCAGTAGCGGCCGCTGGGTACTTCGCCACTAGGGGCGCTATACCAAAAATTTTGCAAAATGCTAACATGTACAGTACAGTACCACGCAACACTCATGGCAAGACGTGAGCGATTCGACTCACGCTCACTGCAATGAATCGGCTCTTATGAACGAGTCGCTCAGCTGTTACTACAACAACACACAACCAGTCAAATAAAGTATAGTCTAGACTCTAATTCACAACTTGAAACACAATATATAAATAGAAAAGTTAGAAACAAAACTCGCCCGTCTACAAACACAGGCAGATCTCTCCCTCTCTCCTTCTCTCTCTCACACACAGCGCGACGTGGAATCGATTCGTTACACAATCAGACCTATTATATACCAAGAATAACTTCAGTATGAGTACAGGGCTGTACACATATTTTGCATATTGTTAAACGAGCCAAGGCTAGCTATTAAACTATCGATATGAATCGAAAATCTGGGACCCTGATGTAAACAAGACAAACGTCTTTCTCTGGTCTGCATCCCCTTAACAATTGTGTGTATTGAGCTGTACTGTATTGTACCCATTCTGCAATCTGTTAATAAAGTTCTCATTCATTCATTCATTCAAACATAGACGATCTCTCTGTCTCTCGGATCAATCAAATCAAATAATTAACACATGTATGTTGTCATTTTAAACAACTCACCATTCATTCATTATGCATCAGCAGCAACACAAACACGCACAGCTCTCTCTCTCTCTCTCTCGCTCTCTCTCTCTCTCGCTCTCTCTCTCTCTCAGATGATGTCAGATCCATTCAATAATAAACACATTTGTAAAGCTCGTTATTTTAAACAAGTTACCATTCATTGTCTGAGTGGTTATGTCCCACATGCGGCGAAATGAGAGCGAGAGCGAGAGAGAGAGAGAGAGAGAGAGAGCGAGAGAGCATTTTAGTAGTTACATTTTCAACAAGATTGCTGCTATTTAAACACTTCATGGAAACGGGGTAACGTTAACCTTATGTCGACTGTAGTATTGTATGACCTCGACATAACGTTTAAACGTTACTCCGTTTCCATGCACTAAGTGGCCAGCTAAGCTAACGGAGCTAACAGCTAGCAGTAGCTGTAAGTCGTTACAACGTTATGCGGCATCAGTAGACAACGTATCATGTATTAAACTAGAGTTAAGATCGCTAATCTACCTTGTTGTTGGCTTGTTGATAAAGTATATCCACTCCATGGCATTGTCCATCCAGCCTGTGTTGATGTCCATCCATTGTCCATACATGTCCCTCCACACTGCCTCCATAATATAGCTTGTTGTTAGTTAGCCAAGAGCTGTGTCTTTGTCCATTTCCGCCTCGAACAGCCTGCAAACTACCTGGCATTCTATCGCCATGCTCTAAGACAAACTCTAACCTTAACCAACTTTGAAAGAGTGCCTAAGCTCAGTGTAGTTGCTGTTGTTGTTGACGAGTCGACTGAGTTGCATTCTCTCTAGCCAACCCGAGAAATGCGGCAATGGAAAAAAACTGGCATCGCGTCGGCCAATCAGAGAGCGTCTCCGCGAAATGCGGCTATGGAAATTCTTCACGGAAGTTCACACGCTGCTGGCTAGACCGCTTCAAATCGCGCTCGGATTCCAACATAATAGTCATATTTCAACGCACAACGCCGTATGCACTGATTGGCTGTGACGGAGACAGCGATCAAACTGTGACGCGCACGCAGAGCGCTATCGCTTCTTGCCCGGGCGAGAAATACGAAAAAATTTAAAAAAACGTCACTTCCTGCCCATGAAAACGATGTTTTTTTTATTTAGATAATAACGTTATATTGTGCATTGGAAATACAAACATACTTAAAATGAGTAAATATTATTAATTTTAAACATGTTTATATTATTTATAGGGCTATAAAACACAAAAACGAAAAAGTTTTATTGTCTTGTTCTCTGATTTAACAGCAGCTGGCCAGCAGGTGGGTCGGCGCCCTAGCGCCCCTAGTGGTAGAGCCGCCACTGCGGCCAGGGATGCCAGGCGGCTGGATAAGCTGGTGAAAAAGGCTGGCTCAGTGGTGGGGAGGAGACTGGACCCACTGGGGACCGTGGTGGAGAGCCGCACGCAGAGCAAGCTGCTGGCCATTATGGACAATACCAACCACCCTCTCCACCACACCCTGGTGGGGCAGAGCAGCAGTCGCAGCGGACGGCTAATCTCCCTGCACTCACGGACTGAGCGGCATAGGAGGTCCTTTGTCCCCACTGCCATCAGACTGTACAACAGCGTAATATAGTGCGGGGGACCTTGACCTCTGACCCACACACCTGTTTTTACACCTGTTTTTATACACTGTTTTCATACACCTGTTTTTACACACTTGTTTTATACACCTGCTTTTATCTCATCACGCTCTTATTGATATTGATAGATATGATTTAATTGAATTTGATCATGTGCTTATTTTTTATTCATGATGCAGACATAACGTGAAACAACTGAATGAGAACTGTCAATGTCTGTATACTGTATGAGCTGCGAGATACCCTGAATTTCCCCAAGGGGATTAATAATAAAGTATCTATCTATCTATCTAAATGGTGCATTTATACAGCGCTTTTATCCAAAGCACTTTACAATTTTGTTCCTCACATTCACCCATTCACTCACACATTCACCTGCTCATCTGGAGCAATTAGGGGTTATGTGCAGAAAGCGTTTGATACTGTTGACCATCAGATCCTGCTTGAGAAGCTCAAAGCCTGTGGGATGGACGATGGGTCGGTGAGATGGTTCAGGTCGTACTTGACTGGCAGGACCCAGGTTGTGAACATAAATGGTGTCGCATCTTCATATAATGAAATAACATGTGTGGTGCCGCAAGGCAGCATCCTTGCTCCATTGCTCTTTTCACTATATGTTAATGATATGGTGTCTGCAGTATCCTGCAGACTCCTACTGTATGCTGACGACTCAGCACTTCTGGTGTCTGGAGACGACACAGCGGAAATTCAAGCCGGTCTCAGTAGGGAGCTGGAAAGCCTTCACAAATGGTTAGTTGACAACAGATTATCGATTCACCTTGGAAAAACTGAGTCAATTCTATTCAGCTCAAAACATAAATTAAAGGAATGTTCCCGACTTGAGATCAGCTGTAATGGCTTCAGGCTGGAGTTACACCTAGGGTGTTTTTGATTCGTTTTCAAGATGAGTTTCGCTTTCCAGGTCGCAACGTAGTGGCAGCCGAGTTAGACATTAGTTTTGCAACCTGAGCACTTTCGTTTTGCCTCCTGAGCACAGTGATGTAGAACAATGCCAAAGCAGTAGGTTGCAGTAGGTGGCGAACATGAAGCAAATTTTCAACCAATCAGAACTTGAATGTGCCAATACACTTCCTGCTAAAAAATATCAACAAGCCGCCATCTTTAAATGCCTCCGTGAGCTATTTAGCCAATGTACCACTTATTTTTCAGCAAAGAAAATGCAATAAACAAAACGGATACATTCACTGTGTGTTCTGCCTCAGATTTGTTGATGATACAAAACTAACATCAACACAATTGACCACCAAGAGCGGAGTTTAGTCTCATCGGCGCCGATTTTGTTAGCTTACATGCTAACGCGATAGGAATATGCCATTATAACAGTATAGCATTGTGGCTAGCAGCTAACGTTAGCTCACGTTAGCCAGCCAGCACCAAACTGATGATATCAGGAGCTATCAGTAGCTAGATAACATTAGACAACGCCTCATGCATTAAACAAAGGTGAATAGATGACTGGGCCATTTTGTTTAAAATTTAAGATTGAAAGAAGAGCTCTGAGCTAACAGGGTCTGGTAGCTAACGTTAGCTCACGTTAGCCAGCTGCTCATGCAATCCTTAATGCTAGCAGAATGAATGGATGTAAACTTTATTTAACAGATTGCAGAATGGGTACAATACAATACGGCTCAATACAAACAATTGTTAAGGGAATGCAGACTGTTGTAGCTTGGACTGGGGTCCTTATAACAATAACTTGACAACACATGGTAGCTGCAGCTATTTGGGACAGCTGTCGTAACCGGATGTTGGTGAGGGCACGCAGATGTCGTTATCTACTGCGCATGGGCGTTGAGCAACAACGGCTCCGCGCAGATTACACGACACGTTGTCGGCGAGTTTTGGCGAGTATCCAAAACGAAAACACCTTTTCAGCGTTCCCGCTAGGGCAACGCGTTTTCCTGCCAAAACGGCATTTCTATTTAACTGGGACAGCAAACGTATTCATTCAGCAACAAAACGAAAACAAAAACGCCTAGTCTAACCAGTGTCGAGTCTAAAGACTGTGTTAAATACCTAGGTGCAGACCTCGACCAAACACTTTCAGGGAAAACAATGGCCCTGAAGGTGATCAAAAAAGTTAACACAAGGGTGAAATATTTGCACAGAAAAAAGAGGCTCTTATCACTGGAAACTATGAAATTGCTTGCCAACTGCATGATCCTCAGCCAATATGATTATGCATGTACGTACTGGTATAGTGGTGTTACAGTGGAAAGTAAACACAGGCTACAAACTAAGCCAAAATAAGACCATACGATTGGTCCTAAATCTGCCACCTCGAACCCATATTAAGCCATGTCACTTCAATGAGGTGGGATGGCTCCCTGTGGAGCAGAGGGTCTCCTTTCTGAAACTGGGACATATGTATAAAATGTTAAATGGATGGGCGGCTATGTGGCGTAGTGGGCAAGGCGCTCGCCACGAATGACGGAGACGCTGGGCTTGCCTGTTCGAGCCCAGCGCTCCACATTGCTTTCAGTTTAGCTGGCCGTCCATACTAATACACATTGGCCGTATTTGGGGGTGGGAAACTGATGGGTGGGGATCGGGTGTTGTGGACAGCGACTCCTACAGGTCGGTTGGTGCGCCTGCGCAGTAGAATCAGGAAGTGTCGGGGGCAGCGTGAGCCTCCCACGCGTTACTCCTCGCCACTGAGAGATCGAGCTGCGCAGGTGAAAAGATGCGACTGCTGTTACCTCAAGTACCGGAGGGGACTTGTGCTATGTATGACTTAGTCCACATTGCAGCCGGCTTGTGGGAGGCAAGAAACAGCGTTCGTGACAGGGGAGGGTTGAATTGGATGATACGAAATTGGGATGGGAGAAAATATAGAAAATGGGAGAAAAAGTGGATAAAAAAAAAAATGTTAAATGGATCTGCCCCCAGATATTTATGCTCTCACATTGTCCTGCGTGGCCAGGTCCACGGACTACAGTTACGGTCTGGACAGCTCTCAGTTTATGAGCCTAGAAAGGGTTCCTATTCACATAATGGCTTTCTGTCTACAGCCTGCCGGCTGTGGAACTCTCTGCCCAGGGCCATCCAAAACTCCCCCACTATTGCTGTCTTCAAGAGGGGTGTGAAGCGACATCTGCAACAATAGGTTGCAGTGGGTGCTTGGCCACCACTCTTGAAGAACAGGAACATGACATGCGTCACATGCTGTAATGAGGCTCTTTCAGAAAATTGTGTTGTCTATTTTATCTACTTGTTCTATCTTATCTTCTTAACTCTTTCTTTGTGATTTATTGTATTCTTCTTGGGACCATGTTGGAAACAAGTCGACAGACTTTCACATGTTATCCCTTGTTTTTATACTTTTGTATAAATTGTATGTACTAAATAAAAATCAAATCAATCAAATCAAGTGTCTTGCTCAAGGACACTTCGACACGCTGCCCGGGAGGAGTGGGAATTTGAATCGGGAACCTTCCGATTACCAGGCGACAGCTCTACCTCCTGAGCCACTGTCGCCCTGTATACTTGTGTGAGAATGTTTTGTTTTGAGAATGTTTTGTCTTTCCTAAATGTTTCAAGTTCAAGTTTCAAGTTTCTTTAATAGTTGTCATACAGAAGTACAGAATACTTTTATACAAAATGCTTCTTACTGTTACGCTCCAGAGACTGTGCTAGACAAGATAAGTATCAAATAACATAGTATAGCATGTAAATTAGAAGTAGAAAATGAGGTCACAGTGTTCAGTATAGACATATGTACAATGTTCGATGCAGAATAGACGTAACTGAGTTACCATATAATATACAATACTATGCAGTGTACTAATATACAATACTATATAGTGCAAAGCAGAAATGGGATGAGGTACAATTTAGGTACAATTTACAGTAAGGTGTACGAGTTGTAGTGCAATCCTTTATCAATAAATGCCATTTATTTACATTTGTCACTTCTATCTAAATGAAAGGTCCTTATGACTACTGGTAGGCTGATTAACGGTAGTTTAATATTTATATTGCTAGATATGCAAAAGTATCTCATTATACTACAGGCACATGTCCTTACCTCCCTACTCTTGACACCTCTTATCCATCAGGCAAGCAGCGGGCTAGTTTTGCATGAAACGCCTGTCGATTGCATACCCAAAGTAATTAGCTATTTATTCTTGAACCACTTACTGTATAGCACATGCATGAGTCTGGTCTCTTTTGAAAGGAAACATTCTGAACTTTCTTTCACAATAGGAAAAATCACTCTGAGTGCTAATGAAATAGAGTTACAGAGGTTTGAACACACTGAGGTTTGAACACACAGCGCCTAGACGCTGAGCGTCCACTAGTGTTAACAGAACTTGGTTATAGTCATAACCTAACCTTCTGTATCACACTAGCTCCCGCTCAGCGTCTCATTGCATAATAGGAGCTGAGCGGGAGCTAGAAGCTCGACAAATGTACCCCGCTGAGGCCCCTCCACAACCATCAGAACAGGGAGGACCGAGCCCCCCCGACCCCCCCTAATGGAGGGCACCCCCCCTATTGGGGGCTTCACGGGAGGGCGACGGACCCGACCGTGCGAAGAGGCACTCAAGCAACTCAACGCACAGGGTGAGCAGACCGTGGCTTGACCCCACGACTACACACACGCACAACCCGCATGCCACCCGGGAACGAACGGAGGGAACAACCTTGTTACTGCCCCCAGAATCACGGGGTCAAGGGCAAACCCAACCCCGTGGCAAGGCCGTAGCAGCGGAGCGCGAAGGAAGACCCAGACCCACCAAAGGGACTGGACCCCCTGGAACGGGGGCCCGGAGAAGTCCATGATGCCAGCATCAAGACCCCACCAGGTGGGCACTTAGTGACCCCGCCCCCCACATCGCCAGCGTATTCGGACAAAGGCCCCTCAGCTGAGCGGGCCCTGTCCCCCCAATAGTACACCGCCTGGCGCACTGACCCTGCAGAACAGGCAGTCAGCATGGCCGTAAGCACACAAAAAAGGTTAACCAGGGGAGCTCCAGTAGCTCACCGCGTATCTCGGCGCTATTTCTGCGTCGGGAGGAGCCGTGCTGCGTCACGGTTCTGGTTGACTCCGAGTTCGATTCCCGGACCCGCCGTCATTTGCCGAATGTCTTCCCCTGTTCTCCCTCCCGTTTCACTCTACAACTGTCGGTCATGCTTGACCAGAAAAGCGATAAACGCTAAAAAATAAAGTTTAAAAAAAAGAAAAAAAAGGTTAACCAACGGAAGCAGGCAGCGCACCGGGGAAAAAACCAGGCAACAGGCGGTTAACCCTAGCCTGGAGACTGCGGACGAGACAGGCGCCAGACGGGACAGCTGAACACAGCCGCCCCGGCGGAAGGGGCGTAAGCTGGCGGTGTTGCATGACCAAGCCTCCATTTAAAAAAAAAACCCACCCAGAGGGGTTGAGGCAGAGAAGGCTGACACGATTGGCAGACGTCATGAACGTGCAGGGGCACCCTCAACCGGTGAACCTGGGAGTTGACACTGCTCCAACACACCAGGGAATCAACCACCTTGGTGTTACCCAATGCGGTGGTTGTTCCTATAACCCCTCAAGAAAAAAACTCCAAAACACACCTGCGGGTATACACCGGCTATACCGCAGTACAAGTGTTTCAGTTTTCAAACAAGGGTTATCCCAGGCCTACGGGTCGACGAAACATTACTTCGGACCGGGCCCGGCGATACTGGAAGCACAGGGTCACCAGAGGAGGTCAAAGACCACCCCAACAGGCCCCTCTTCGCCATGCGTGAGAGAGGAGCGAAAAAGAATGGAGAACCAGCCCCAAGCACACCATACTTGGTATTCCCAGGCGGTCTCCCAACCAAGTACTAACCAGGACCAACCTGTGTAGCGGCCGAGATCTGACGAGATCGAGCATGTACAGGTTGGCATGGCCGTAAGCCATTACGACAGTGCTGAGTAAAAAACTTACCCAACCAGGGTCTCCATAGTGCTTAACCCTGTGACACCCGGACCGACCTGGCATTTTTCCCCCTGAAAAAAGCCCAAGTCCCTCAGGGTACCAGAACAGCAGATCTGCATCCCCGGCGGACAACGGGTTCAACTGATCCGGACCAGCGTGACCAGAACCAGTCCCGTGCCCTAACCACGCTGACATGCCTACTCCAGGAGAAGGGGCAGATATGCGCGTTGATCTTAAACATGAAAAGAAGGCGCCACCCAGACGTTCGGGCGAACCGCGCCCGGTGGCCCACCCCCAGGGCGTGAGACCCCTCTACATATGTTCAGATCCATTCCGTCATCATCCCCCAGATATGAACGAGAATCCGTCGATAACCAAAACCAGGTCGTCGGATTTGGTCGTCGGAAGAGGAAAAACCTCCATCCCAGTTGCTTTATAAAAACGCCGTTTTAACCTCAAGCAACCAAGGCGTGCCAGTCAGTCGCCTGTTTACAGAACACCCCGAGCTAGCACTATACGTGCGTCGGGACACACCCACATCAATGAACAGGCTATTTAGACCTGTCATTGAATCCCCAAGGCGCCCAGGGGAACGACAAGAGGGGTGTGATACTTCCTAACTCCAACTCTTTTTAGTAGAAATGAAGGAAGCACCAACAGTATGTATCCCAGTCTACACAGCTGGGGGTAAATTTTTTTCACATTTTTACATCCCACCACCCTCCCATAGGAAGGAGACGGGAATCCCCAGAGAGACTTCCCACGTGAGCTGTACAGATTGAAAAGAATATATTGCACCTTGAGCCATGTAAAAAATTGGTTTTAGGGCTCTCCGGGGAGGAGGCACTGAACCCATACACACTCAATAATCGAATTGAATCTAATACATACACAATAGAGTAGGACCCCTTCTAGAGGGTCCACTCACCTTGACAATCTGAGGAGGAGGCTCTGTACTCTGAAGGAGGCTCCCTCCTCACGGAAGGAGTCCCAACTCACAGAAGGCCCGAATAGGAGCTTGGTGAGGAGGAGCCCTGACCACCCCCCCGAAACAGATCCATCACATGGACCTGAACAGCACACGGAAGTCCTACCAACAGAGACGCGCACAGTGACGTACTCTATGGCGGGGGAATTTATTCCAGGGCGTGGGACCAGGAAACTCCCCCCCCCCCTCACCCTGAAACGTGCCGAACCGCAACGTGACAGGAACCTTGAAGGACAGGTGGGTTTACCCCTGACCAACAGAAAAAAGGGGGAGGAAAGGTTACCAGTTCACCCCTTTACGACCCCACACCCATGATACGATGTAATGACAAAAAGAGAGTATGACACAGTCATAGTCAGCTCCATGAAGCGTCTGACAGCTTCACACAGCGCATGAGCTAACCTGCTATCTGATTTTTACTAAGGAAAAAACACAGAATAGAGAGGGCTCTCCAAGAGCCCCGGTACCAAACTTACACATGTGCTTCTGTGGCCAGTCCAACCCAGTTGTAGGTCACATGACACACACAACCCATCATCACCTACAAAAAAATGGCAAAAACGCCGTTTTCCATAATGAGAGAATACATAATTCTCGATTAGTATCGGCCACAGGCCTTGCTAAGCACACACGAAAGCGACCAAACAATCTTTTCTTTTAGGAAAATAAAGTTTCTCCAGCAGTTTTAGCACAACCTCAGCAATCAAGCTAAGGGTTACATCGTATCCCTACCACACAGTGACACAATGTAGTGCAACAACATGTCTGAGAGGAGGATGAAGAAGTCCCCAGGGAACCGGGGGGAAACACAATCCTCCTACTTTACCCTTAATACGGCCAGTTAAAACAGGAAAACCTGTTAATATGTGAACACACTGTTCATTGTCATTACATTACAATCATTCTTTACTCATTTGTCACTAAGCATAGCTTTATAGGTTAGTTAACCCCCTTAGTTGTGAGTACACGGTACATATAAACACACATGATGTTTCTCAACACAACAAACCAGATCATTTTCACATCTGTAACAACAACCCGATTTGCATGGAGAAGCTAAATACCAGTGACAAGACAATTCACACACAACTCGCGTCGTATCCTAAATGTAGTGCAGCAACACTCGTTTTGGAAAACATCGTTATTTACAAAACATTTAGAAGGGAAAGCCAGAAGAAGTGTACAAGGTCTGGCCAAACCTTGCCTACCCGGAGCGTAGATCAAGCGAAGTGCAGTCTCAAGGCACCGTAGTAAACACAGCCGTTCCGTGTTGTCGATCTGGGCAGCGTCGCCGCTCCACCCCGTCGCTACGGTCCCTCTTGTTGACGCAGTCCTTGCCGTCCTGGCCCAGGGCAGGTTCGACGAACATCCTCTGTCAAAGATGACGTCGTAGTCAAGAGTGTTTAAAACATGTTATAATCAAAGCACGTTCAACAGAGTAGCATTAAGCTAATGGCCGCTCTAACCGTCGGTCGCTACCGCCCCTGCCCGCGAGACGCCGAGCGAATGGCGCACGCAACCAGAGGGGAGACTTCGAATCCCCCCCGCCTCTCCCCGTGAGGGAGAGGGGAGTTGGAAACCGCGGCGGCGCGCAAGGGGCCGGAGCCACCCCGCGCTGGGCCTCGGCCGATAGCAGCAAGCTAACGTTTCCTAGCCTAACCTAGGTAGGCCACCTAGTGATCACAGTAGGCCAGCGCCGCAGCTAACAGCTGACTGGCTAACAGTAGGCCACCACTAGCACGTAAGCTAAGCAGCGATAGCAGCAAGCTAACGTTTCCTAGCCTAACCCAGGTAGGCCACCTAGTGATCACAGCAGGCTAGCGCCGCAGCTAACAGCTGACTGGCTAACAGTAGGCCACCACTAGCACGTAAGCTAAGCAGCTATCACCTGAACTTGTACACAATGATATAACACTCACCCAGACAGGCCGCCGTTCTGAAACCCTCCTCACTTTTTAAGAGAAAAGAGAAACAAGATGTTAACACAGTTTTACAACAGTGATTTTACCAACACCCGACGGAGCCAGCACAATACCCAACTGGCCTGTGTAGCTGACTTGAACATAGATCTTCCGCTAATGAACATCTATGCCCATATCTCCTCGTGAGGGAATACTCTCATTTGGATATGAAAGATGGGGCCTAACACGGTGACAGAGAGACATCCACTCGTCCAGAAAACACAGGGATCACCAGTGTTAATGGTCGTGGCCCACTAGTTAAACTATAATGGGCTTCAGATCAAGGTCTTCCGCTGCTGCCTAAGAGGCTGAACAAAAGACCTTAATCTGGGGCCGGTGTTCGTAAACATTGTCAGTTAGCTCCCATAGCACTAACAGACAAGTGGAGCCGCAAGCAAAACAGTACTCACCAACCTGAAACCCACCGCTTCTCACAACAGCGGCGCGTCCTACAGTTCAGCTGTGTCCTGAAAGGTTTCACCCCAACCAACACAGCAAGGAACTGCAGTTGAGAGGCATGCAGCGGCGTGCTCCCAATACGAAAACCGGTGGAGGATTTTAGAAAGATCACCATCTTCCAGACTCTCCAGTGACGAAGACAATATCGCCGTATTTTCTCGAAAATAGTGAGAGAGAAAATAAAGATATGATGTCAACGTATCTCCTTGTTCTTCCTTTCCTCGTAAACATTGCTCTTCCAGCCAATATTTTTCTCCACGTCAAGTGGGCATATGAGCAACACGTTGCTTGTGATGAAATTTGAGAAGGAGATGAGTGTGTGGCACCACCCCTGCTTATGTAGGTAAGCGGATGGGGGTGTGGCCAGATGAATGCTGGCATTTAAAGGTACATTTTGAAATGTATTCAGTGTATATATGCTGAAGCGAGATATATGCAATGAGACGCTGAGCGGGAGCTAGTGTGATACAGAACCTAGGAACAGTTATGAAACTGTTAACCGTTAACCGTCTGTAGTGTGGTAGTGAAAGGGTTAACCTTATGTAGTGGTGAAAGGGTTAACCTTCTGTAGTGTGATAGTGAACGGGTTAACTTTCTGTAGTGTGATAGTGAAAGGGTTAACCCTTTGTCGTGTGGCAGTGAAAGGGGTTACCCTTCTGTCATGTCACAGTGAAAGGGTTAACCCTTTTGTAGTGTGGTAGTGAAAGGGTTAAGAACACATTTTCACGCGTTTAGGAATCCGGCGGGATCTTTCTTAAGTTTGTTCTTAACCTGTTCCCCCCCACGGGGTCGGTACCGACCCCTTTTGACATTATTATCATATATTAATATTTTTATGAGTGATGCAATAAATTAGCGTTTTTAAAATCAAACGTTTTCAAGTATTATTATCACTACTATGTCACAAATACATGTAGAATGTAAAACGTTAGGTTGGCAATAGTTTAGCAATAGGTTAAAAGTGTACTTATATCGTTTTAAGTTTTCTATTTGCAATCGTTTTTTGACCCGGAACCGGAAATGGAAATGTTGAACCATGGGAATTGGAATCTTTTTGCGGCCATTTTGTAGAGGGGATTCGTAGCTATCGTTCAGCGTTGGAATTTCTCCGTTCTACACTTCCTGTGGTCCACTATGGTGGTTCAAAGTTCAGCGTTCTGAATGAATCATATCAATAATTGTTATGATTCGCGATAAGCTACAAAAGGTAACGTTTTTGACAAATATTGAAACGCAGTCAGTTTCTCCACACTATTGTTATCATGTAGGAACAATTAGATCTGAAATTAGTTACAAAATGGTTATACTGTGGGGGAAATAAAATAGTACAGTCGATTACAGTAAATATCAGTATCTGTTATTATGCAAGCCTGGTGATACTATATCCAAATTGAACTCGGCCATTTGAAAGATACTATATGTATATATATATATAAATGTGCGAATTGGCTATAATAAGGTAATGTATAAGCATATATTCTATATTCTATAATAATATTTCAAATTGCATTGGTCCGGATGGGATAATTCAGTACAGAACCTTCAGTTTGATCATCTTCCCTTTATTAATTTCCTTAGATCTTTTGTACACATGATCTCAAGAGGGTACTGAATGAGCCCAGTGGCAGTTTTCTAAGTTTGGTCATTATTATCATGGTTTTATTCACTGTCAAAGATGAAAAGAAAAATCATAATTCATATTTCCTTTGTTTCATCACAATTTAAGCAAGCCTAGTAATAGACACAATATTTCTGACACTGAGAATACATTCATTGAGGTCCATAGATGTTCTTAGATACCAAGAATATGCAAATAGCCCTTGTAGAAGTGGAGCAATATTCCATTTACCTAGGTATACATTTTATGCAGATTTTCACCTGGTGTGGAACAGAAGATATTTATGAAGACACTTGTGAAAATGTTAGTGAATGAGGTCATCTGTTCCCTAGTGATAATCATACATACATAATAAATCAGCCAATGACAACAAATTACTTGATAGTGAGTTGGGCTCAACTTTGTTTGCTTGTTTAGTTGGGTTGATTGGACGCTTATAGAGATGTTTGCTTTTGGTTCATGTTTGTAGAATGACATGACTCATTGGGTTAAACTGGATTTTTTAAAATATTTTTACCGTATAATTTTTATTTGTTGTACTTATTTATTTTATTTTGTTACATTTATTTGATGTTGATTGTGTGTGGACCCCAGGAAGATTAGCAAACTGCTACGGCATAAGCTACTGGGGATCCTTTAATTATATAATAAACTGGACTTTTGAATAAGCCTTTATTCATCATTAGTCCATGGGCCAGACCAGATATCGGTACCACTCAAGGTGAATGAATGAATGAATGAATGAATGAATGAATGAAAACTTTATTTAACAGATTGCAGAATGGGTACAATACAGTACGGCTCAATACGCACAATTGTTAAGGGGATGCAGACCAGAGAAAGACGTTTGTCTTGTTTACATCAGGGTCCCCCATTTTCAATTCATAGTGACATTTATGACATACACAACATACATGACATTTATGGCATAGGGACATACATGACATACAGGTATTTAGTACTGTTACATTTGTGACATATACGATATGCAAATATACAGTACTGTTACCCATAGATCCTGACAGAGTATATACATATGATGGGGAGGGGACTGTACATTAGGAGGGTGTGGGTAGGTGGGAGAGAAATATACATACGGTGGGAAGAGAATATATACATACGGTGGGGAGGAGACTGTACATTAGGAGGGGGTGGGTGGGTGCGAGAGAAATATACATACGGTGGGGAGAGAATATATACATGCGGTGGGGAGGAGACTGTCTATTAGGAGGGGGTGGGGGTGGGGGGGTTTGGACATTTACGGTGGCCAGTTTAGAATTGCAGCCTCCCATAGGTGCTCTTTAAGAGCGGTTTTGAATGTGGGTAGGGATTCACATTCCTTTACAGCTTTGGGTAGGGCGTTCCACATTGATGTGGCATAATTGCAAAATGTGTTTAGTCCCTTGTTTGAGCCGAATCTGGGTTTAACATGATTTGTTGAGCTTCCTCTGGTGTTGTGGTCGTGGTATTCACTGACCTTTGGGAAGTATTTTGACATGTACATGGGTACCTTAGTCATATAGTGTATCTTGTAGACCAGGCCCATTGCAAGTTGCTGTACTCTGACGAAACGTACATATATTTTCTTTTAAAGATCTATGTCTGTAGATGATATTTTGGTATGATAGCCCTTCCTGGCTGAGTGGTAGCTGTATCATAATTATCAAGTCATGAAGTATACCCACCCTCTCAGGAAATTGCATTTCAGATGCTGGTGCATATCCTGCTTTAGACTCACGTAGAGGACATCTGTCAATGTTTCACATTGAACAGTCAACAACACACATTTCTACACAATTTTCGCCTAAATGATATACTATCTTTTTGCCTGGTGTCATCTAGGAGCAACAGAGACACAACATACAAAATCTACAACACTCTCAGGACCATAAGGATTCAGGAAATGTATAATATGCCTATACTATTTCTTGTCAGGGGTGATTGTGAGCCTTAAATTAGAAGAGCAGTACTAGGCTCCTATTAAACTATACAGAACAGCCACTAGGATAATGTCACAAAGTGGTCCGTCTTTATCATACACATACAGGACATGAAGGACACCACAATGAGATAAGGAACCACTTAGAGTGGAAGTGAATCATACATTTAATCCCACAGTATATGTGACGGATCATACTGGTCTGCGTTGTGTTTGATGTTAAATGTAATGTCCCGAGGGGGAGTCGAACAGGGGGCTCCCGCGTCCGCGGGCGACGACACAGGCCGCTGCACTAAGAAGTGAATTCACTCCTAACTACCGTACCTATGCGTCTGTTAACCCTGTTATGGGGAAGTGAGTTTAATTTACCAGCACGCACTGCCACAGTCACTCGTCAACACACCTGTTTCCGTGACTGTGGACATACCCACGGGCTTCCCCGTTACACTCACCTCCCCAAACTCACGCCCCTCAGGACATCCGGGTCACGGCACCACTGTGACGGATCATACTGGTCTGCGTTGTGTTTGATGTTAAATGTAATGTCCCGAGGGGGAGTCGAACAGGGGGCTCCCGCGTCCGCGGGCGACGACACAGGCCGCTGCACTAAGAAGTGAATTCACTCCTAACTACCGTACCTATGCGTCTGTTAACCCTGTTATGGGGAAGTGAGTTTAATTTACCAGCCCGCACTGCCACAGTCACTCGTCAACACACCTGTTTCCGTGACTGTGGACATACCCACGGGCTTCCCCGTTACATAGACAGTATCGTTATTAATGGAGATAGGCCTATGTCAAGATCTTATTATAGTCAGGCTATCACGATCTGTGTGTTAAGATAGAGTTGAGATGGGTAACCTAGTCCAGAATCACCCCATAATGTCACTCAAACTGCTTGTCTCTCATCCTCGAGTCTGACTCCTCAAGTTCGAGGTCAGGTTCTGGATCATCCTGCAGTTTTTGGTTGCCGTCTGTAATTTACACATATCTGTGCATGCCAGTCCATTTGATAAGCATGTGCAGCTTGGCATTTGTAGAAGGGTGGATTATCCCTACTTTATGAGAGTGGATATGAACTGTCACCAGGTAGTGGGAGCACAGCAGATCTGGGTCCGGCTGAGTCCCCGACTGTAGTGTAGGGGTACTAGAATGGGGATTTAGCAGAGGGAGTGGATGGGGCCTAGGATTTACTAACTTAGTGGTTTTACACTGGTCCTTCTTGCCCTCCAGGGCGACTGCAGTAGTTCCCCACACACCCACACTTCCCCTAATACGTCCCACACCCGGTGGCAGTAGTGATGGTGATATAATTTCTCCCCAAAGCAGTACCTTTCCTTGTTGACTGGTGAAGACCTGTACAGAGCAACTGCCCCAATTACACATAGGCCATAGAGGAGGAAGGGGTTAAACAATAATGCACATTAATCAAGAAAAGGGTTTAAACGATAATGCACAGTAATTCACACACACAGTGGTCCCATTTATACGCCTCTCCTTTTACTTAAAGTTTGGTATCTGCATGAACAAGTCCCCGTACGGGTTAATACGCTTTTCATATGCAAATAACGAGGAGGTTGGCAGGACGCTCCGGGAGCCACACCATGGGAAACAACTTATTCATACAATGGTGCCATATGCACCGCACGATAACACAACACAACAAATACAATAGAGTGGGCCCACACTGAAACAAAATACCTGATCAAGCTGGCATTAACAAAATAACAAAGGTTGGGGCGCCCCGGGTCTCTAGTGCACGTGGAAGTTCAAAGCATCCTATTATCTTCGCTCTTAGCGAGCATGCTACCGAAACAGAAATGTTCGCTGGTCATATTCCAGGGCGCTTGGAGCGCTAAGTGTACCTGCCGTGAGTATACCAACCGAGTGCTGGTCTGCTCCTGCAACGAATGTCTGTGACGCGAGTTGGCCGTCGAACGGTCCCGTGGGTGTCACCTGTGATAGCAAGGGGCTGGCTGGGCTGACGTTAGGCAGGCGAATCGCTGGACTGGCGGTCGGCTAGGAGAATGCTGGAGGCGGGTGCAGTCCGGAAACGTCTGCTGCGGTGTCTGCTCCGGGCTCTGGAAGAACGGCGGGGCGACGCGTGAGCTAATTGGGCTAACAGGCCTATACTTGAAGCTAAGCTCTGGCCAGTGTGACCAAACTATTCTCCTGACTATACGTTCTAAACGCAGCACGTGGAGGATCAACAGTGCAGTCCGGAAACGTCTTCTTCTTGGTTCAAACGTACCCTAATGAATGAATGAATGAAAACTTTATTTAACAGATTGCAGAATGGGTACAATACAGTACGGCTCAATACATACAATTGTTAAGGGGATGCAGACCTGAGAAAGACGTTTGTCTTGTTTCCATCAGGGTCCCCCATTTTCAATTCATATAGACATTTATGACATACACAACATACATGACATTTATGGCATAGGGACATATAGGTATTTAGTACTGATACATTTGTGACATAGGCGGTATTCAAATATACAGTACTGTTACCCCTAGATCCTGACAGAGTATATACATATGATGGGGAGGGGACTGTACATTAGGAGGGGGTGGGTGGGTGGGAGGGAAATATACATACGGCGGGGAGGGAATATATACATGCGGTGGGGAGGAGACTGTCTATTAGGAGGTGGTGGGGGTTTTGGGCATTTACAGTGGCCAGTTTCGAATTGCAGCCTCCCGTAGGTGCTCTTTAAGGGCGGTTTTGAATGTGGGCAGGGATTCACATTCCTTTACAGCTTTGGGTAGGGCGTTCCACATTGTTGTGGCATAATTGCGAAACGTGTTTAGTCCCTTGTTTGAGCCGAATCTGGGTTTAACATGATTTGTTGAGCTTCCTCTGGTGTAGTGGTTGTGGTATTCACTGACCTTTGGGAAGTATTTTGACATGTACATGGGCACCCCGGTCGTATAGTGTATCTTGTAGACCAGGCCCATTGCAAGTTGCTGTACTCTGTCGTCTACTCTAAGCCATCCTAGGTTGGCAAAGTGGGCAGGGGTGAGGTGGGTTCTGGGGTTCAGGTCAAGTAGTAGTCTGACCAGTTTGTTTTGTGATGTTTGTAATTTTGTTTTAAGCGCCTTTGAGGTGCTTTGGTACCATGAGGTGCACGCATGAATGAATGAATGAATGAAAACTTTATTTAACAGATTGCAGAATGGGTACAATACAGTACGGCTCAATACATACAATTGTTAAGGGGATGCAGACCTGAGAAAGACGTTTGTCTTGTTTCCATCAGGGTCCCCCATTTTCAATTCATATAGACATTTATGACATACATAACATACATGACATTTATGGCATAGGGACATATAGGTATTTAGTACTGATACATTTGTGACATAGGCGGTATTCAAATATACAGTACTGTTACCCCTAGATCCTGACAGAGTATATACATATGATGGGGAGGGGACTGTACATTAGGAGGGGGTGGGTGGGTGGGAGGGGAATATACATACGGCGGGGAGGGAATATATACATGCGGTGGGGAGGAGACTGTCTATTAGGAGGTGGTGGGGGTTTTGGGCATTTACGGTGGCCAGTTTCGAATTGCAGCCTCCCGTAGGTGCTCTTTAAGGGCGGTTTTGAATGTGGGCAGGGATTCACATTCCTTTACAGCTTTGGGTAGGGCGTTCCACATTGTTGTGGCATAATTGCGAAACGTGTTTAGTCCCTTGTTTGAGCCGAATCTGGGTTTAACATGATTTGTTGAGCTTCCTCTGGTGTAGTGGTTGTGGTATTCACTGACCTTTGGGAAGTATTTTGACATGTACATGGGCACCCCGGTCGTATAGTGTATCTTGTAGACCAGGCCCATTGCAAGTTGCTGTACTCTGTCGTCTACTCTAAGCCATCCTAGGTTGGCAAAGTGGGCAGGGGTGAGGTGGGTTCTGGGGTTCAGGTCAAGTAGTAGTCTGACCAGTTTGTTTTGTGATGTTTGTAATTTTGTTTTAAGCGCCTTTGAGGTGCTTTGGTACCATGAGGTGCACGCATAGTCATAGTACCCTTGAATGAGTGCTCCTGCCAGAGTCCTCAGGGTATTCTTGTTTACCAGAGAGGAGATCCGGTACAAGAATCTAGTTCGTTGGTTGACTTTTTTTATTACATTGGATGCCATTTTGTCACAGGAAAGATTTGCCTCTAGGATGGAACCCAGGTAGGTAATTTCGTCTTTCCTTGTGACAATATTGTCACCCACTGTAACTGAGAAGCCGTCGGTCTTGCTGAGTTTGTTATTTGAACCGAAGAGAATGGACTCTGTTTTGCCCATGTGTAATGATAGTTTGTTATCAGCGAGCCATATGCAGATTTTGCCTAGTTCCGTGCTGAGGGTTTTTTCAACCTGCAATTTGTTCTTGTCAGAGACCAGCAGGGCTGAGTCGTCCGCAAACAGGAACAAGTTGCAGTCACAGGCTGACGACATGTAATCACTATACTGGTAAGCTAAACTTTCGCATACGACGTTACTTTCCCACAACGTGGCCGGAGTTGTATTTCAAGTTTCCTTGTTTCTCTGGAAATTGACGAAGAGAGTGTCCCGTGTATCAAGTTTCAAGTTTCAAGTTCAAGTTTCTTTAATAGTTGTCATACAGAAGTACAGAATACTTTCATACAAAATGCTTCTTACTGTTACGCTCCAGAGACTGTGCTAGACAAGATAGTATCAAATAACATAGTATAGCATGTAATTTAGAAGAAGAAAATGAGGTCACAGTGTTCGGTATAGACATATGTACAATGTTCTGAGTTACCATATAATATACAATACTATGCAGTGTACTAATGTACAGTACTATATAGTGCAAAGCAGAAATGGGATGAGGTACAATTTAGGTACAATTTACAGTAAGGTGTACGAGTTGTAGTGCAATCCTTCATCAATAAATATAAAGTGTGGGGAGTGGGTGCTACAGTGTGTTTGTTTAAAGTGGGTGTGTGCTATAAAGTGTGTGGAGTGGGTGCTACAGTGTGTCTGTTTAAAGTGAGTGTGTGCGTGTGGATGTGTGTGCTATGTGCGTTTGGTGGTTGTTGTTGTGTAGTGTTCATTGTTCGTTTAGCAGTCTGATGGCCTGGGGATAGAAGCTTCTTCTGAGTCTTTCTGTGCTCGCCTTGAGACTCCGGTATCGCTTGCCTGACCGCAGCAGTTCAAAGAGGCAGTTGTTCGGGTGACTGGAGTCTTTAATGATTCTCTTAGCCTTGCCCTTGCAACGCTTGTTGTAAATGTTCTGGAGGGTGGGGAGCCCCCCTCCAATTGTGCGTTCGGCTGAACGTGTCACTCTTTGTAGTCTGCTTCGGTCTTGTGCAGTGCTATTCCCAAACCAGGAGGTGATGTTGCCAGTCAAGATGCTCTCTATTGTACATGAGTAGAAGTTCTTAAGGATCTTCTGACTGACTTGGAACTTCCTTAGGCGCCTGAGGAAGTAGAGGCGTTGTCGTGCCTTCTTCACAACACTGTCAATGTGTGTGGTCCATGTCAAGTCCTCGGATATGTAGGCTCCGAGGTACTTAAAGCTGTTGACTCTCTCAACCGGTGCCCCGTCGATGCTGAGGGGGCTGTAGTCCTTGACCCCCGACCTCCTGAAGTCCACAATCATCTCCTTTGTTTTGCTGACGTTCAGGGAGAGGCTGTTTTCCTGGCACCATCCCGCCAGGACCTTGACCTCTTCCAGGTAGGCCCTCTCGTCGTTGGCAGAGATCAGGCCCACCACCACTGTGTCGTCAGCAAATATGATGATTGTATTGCTACTCCGCTGAGCCACACAGTCGTGTGTGTACAGGGAGTAGAGGAGGGGACTCAGAACACAGCCCTGGGGGGCCCCTATGTTGAGGGTGATGGATGAGGAGGTGCAGTTGCCTGCTCTCACCACCTGGGGTCTGCCAGTCAGGAAGTCCAAGACCCACTGGCAGAGGTCATAGTTCAAGCCCAGGTCCCTGAGCTTGGCTATGAGTATGGAGGGGACTATGGTATTGAATGCCGAGCTGTAGTCGATGAATAGCATTCTCACATAGTTCCCCTGCCTCTTGTCCAGGTGTGATGCTGCTGTGTGCAGCACATGGGCTATGGCGTCCTCCGTGGACCTGTTGGGGCGGTATGCAAATTGCAGGGGGTCCATGTTGATGGGGAGGGAGGAGCAGATGTAGCCCTTTACTAGCTTCTCAAAGCACTTCATGGCTATGGAGGTGAGAGCTACAGGGCGGTAGTCGTTGAGGCAAGCAGGCTTGGATTTTTTGGGTACAGGGATAATAGTGGACTTCTTCAGGCAGGTGGGGATGACAGCCTGTTCTAAGGACAGGTTAAATATGTCAGTGAATACCGGGGCTAGTTGGTCGGCACAGACTTTTAGGACGCGGCCGGGGATGCCGTCCGGACCTGCTGCCTTCCTGATATTCACTTTTTTAAAGGTCCGCCTCACCTCATGCTCTGTTACCCTGAACACTGAGTCTCCATCAGCAGCAGACCCCCCCCCCCCCCCATTGCCGTGGCTTGTGGGCTGGTGTTATTACCAGCATCAAACCTCGCATAGAAGGTATTGAGGTCATTTGCTAAGGAGATGTCACTGTTCAGTTTGAGGGAGGCGCCTTTGTAGTCTGTCATCGTTTTGAGCCCCTGCCACATAGCTCTAGAGTCAGCTTGTTCAAACTGGAGTTCAATTTTATCCCTGTAGCGCCGTTTGGCCTCTGTCACTGTCCTCCTTACGTTGTATCGCGCCACCTTGTGGTCATTCATGTTGCCTGCCACTAGGCCGTCGTTGTATGCTTTGGTGCGCTCTCTCAGAGCTTCACGGACGGATTTGTCTACCCAGGGTTTTTGATTTGGGTAAACTCTCATTTTGGTAGTGGGGATTGTTTCTTCCACCAAAGTACAAACATAGTCCAGCACTGTCTCCGTGTAGACATTAATGTTATCTGTGTCGCGGAACACAAATCCCATTTCTGCACCTCTCGCGAGACTACAGGAGTGCTTTTGATTCTCTGTTTGTACTTTGGTGAAAGGAAAATGGACGCGTGATCTGATTTACCAAAGCCACTATCAGAATGAGCCTTGTATCCACCCTTAAATTGCGTGTAACAGTGATCTAGGATGTTACCGCCTCTGGTGTTGCAAGTCACATGCTGATAGAAGTCAGGTAATACCTTTCTCAGATTGGCGCTATTGAAATCACCCAGCACTAAAATGGCGGCGTTAACGTTCTAGCTCCTCCTTCATGCCAGTCTCTTCCTCACCTGCCTTTGCCAGCCCAACGTCGCACCAGCTCCCCCTGGCGACAGTCCAGCGCCATGTCCCACTACTAAATGTCAATATTAGGATGTGGAGAATCAAGACGGGTCAGCGAGTTAAACAACGTTATCGTGAACACAGTAGAGTACAAGGAATTAGAGTTAGACACATTGAATTACTGTTAGACATATTCAGGTGTCTACAGGTGGGAAGAGAATATATACATACGGTGGGGAGGAGACTGTACATTAGGAGGGGGTGGGTGGGTGGGAGAGAAATATACATACGGTGGGGAGAGAATATAAATGCGGTGGGGAGGAGACTGTCTATTTTCGCCTAAATGATATACTATATTTTTGCCTTGTGTCATCTAGGAGCAACAGAGACACAACATACAAAATCTACAACACTCTCAGGACCATAAGGATTCAGGAAATGTATAATATGCCTATACTATTTCTTGTCAGGGGTGATTGTGAGCCTTAAATTAGAAGAGCAGTACTAGGCTCCTATTAAACTATACAGAACAGCCACTAGGATAATGTCACAAAGTGGTCTGTATTTATCATACACATACAGGACATAAAGGACACCACAATGAGATAAGGAACCACTTAGAGTTTTATAAAAAACCTATTAAACAGAACATTATAAACAAAATTAACATTGAACGTGAATCATACATTTAATCCCACAGTATACAGTATCGTTATTAATGGGAATAGGCCTATGTCAAGATCTTATTATAGTCAGGCTATTACGATCTGTGTGTACTTAAGATAGAGTTGAGATGGGTAACCTAGTCCAGAATCACCCCATAATGTCACTCAAACTGCTTGTCTCTCATCCTCGAGTCTGACTCCTCGAGTTCGAAGTCAGGTTCTGGATCATCCTGCAGTTTTTGGTTGCTGTCTGTAACTTACACATATCTGTGCATGCCAGTCCATTTGATAAGCATGTGCAGCTTGGCATTTTGCATGAACGGACACACTTGCATGTCCATCTGCCCTTCCCCAAAGGTCCGCAACCTGGGCATTATCCTGGACTCCACCCTTTCCTATCAAGCCCATGTCAGTTCCGTCACCAAATCCGCCTTCTTCCACCTCAGAAACATCTCCAGACTCCGACCATCACTTTCCGACTCCACAGCTGAGACCCTCATCCATGCTTTCGTCACCTCCCGCCTGGACTACTGCAACAGGGTCCTGTCTGGGGTTCCAAGCAAAACCCTGGACAGGCTCTAGTATGTTCAAAACTCAGCTGCCAGGGTTCTCACCCACACCAAACTTTAGCAGCACATAACCCCCACCCTCATCCACCTCCACTGGCTCCCCATCAAATCCTGCATCACCTACAAAACCCTCCTGCTCACTTACAAATCCCTCCACGCTCTGGCACCTCAGTACCTTACTGACCTCCTCCATCCCTACACTCAGTCACGGTCCCTGCGATCCACAGACACTGGTCAGCTCTCCATTCCCCAAATCAGACTGCGGACCTTTTGGGACAGAGCTTTCGGTGTAGCAGCTCCCACCCTCTTGAACTCCCTCCCTGCAGAACTCCGCAAAGCCCCAACTCTGGACTCATTCAAAAAACTCCTCAAAACCCACCTCTTCAACTTGGCCTTTAACCCCTTTAGCGATCTGTTGTGCACATTTTTCCATTGGGTTTATCTTATCGGGAGGGAAAACCCTTGCGAGCACAGGGAGAACATGCAAACTCCACACAGAACTTTGGTGGATTTTGGTTGGTCTTCATCGTTGGGCTCCCTCGGTTTGCTGGCTGGTTTTGGGGTTCCTTGTGTGGGGGGCTCACTGTGGCTTCTGCTGCGTTCCGGGGTGTCCCGGGGGTCCCGGTGTCGTCTCGGACTGTCCCGATCCTGCATGTCTTCTCGTTTGGCCTCTGTTGTGTCTGTCTGCTTGAGTGTGTGGAGTACTGTCTCCTTTGGCGTGGCTGCGGGTCCTGGGGCGTGTGGCCTGTCATTCCTCTGTGGAGTTTGGGGGTGGGGGCGTGGGATTCGCTGGTTTTCCTCATGGTGGCGGGGGCACCAGGGCCGGGGTAGATGGAGCGGCCCGCGGGGTTGGCATTCCATTCGCCGTGCATGGCGGTGTGAGTGGCGCGCGGGCTGTTTGTGTTTTCCTTTGGTCATGGCGTGCTTTATCGGGGGGTGTGTCTTGGATGGGGATGTGGTAGGGATTGATGTGTGAGGTGTTCGGGGGACTGACTGTTCCTGGGGGGTTCACATGCCTTTTAGCGTCATTGTACTATTGTACTTATTTTATGCCTATTCTTAAATCTGCACATTTACATTGCACTACTTTTATTGTCTTTTATACCGATTATGTCTGAAATGTATGCAATTTTTATTTTGTCAATTTGTGTGCTGATTTTATGCCTATGTTAATTTTATACTAATTGCTGTGGTGCACTCTGGACCATGTGTGAAGAGTACTATATAGATAGTTATTAATATTTATTATTGTTATATTGTAGAAATGTGTGCATTGAAATGTCTGTAAAGTCTCGACTACATTGAAAATGAGGGTGACCTCAAGTGTAATTTCGAGAATAAATAAAGGTTGACGATGATCTGGCAACACGGAAACCTGGTCCCCAAGCGGGAATCAAACCCTGGACCTTCTAGCTGTGAGTCTTAACCACTACACCACCGTGCCGCCAATTAAACAAATAAACAATAAACAAATAAACTGGCAAAGTGTTTTAATGACGGGACATGCTCACAGTGGATTGTTCAGACAACAGTGTTTGTGCCAAACTGCCGATACAGACATGAAGACAGGACAGACTGGAGACACTCAACGCCACCAGGACCAGTGTTGAGACATATTCTACCTCAAAAACACATCTGAGACGTATCACTCCTTTGAATGAAATACAGTCCTGTGACACACGTATCACTCCTTTGAATTAAATACAGTCCTGTGACACACGTATCACTCCTTTGAATCAAACACCCTCCTATAACACACACTTATCACACAGTTATCATTGAATAGCTTCATCACTTGTATAATTTTCTACTTAAAGGGGAATTATGCCCAACTTAAGAACTCGTACATGACATGGCCACAAATTCTGTCTCCCATTCATTGTCTATGGAGCAGCTCCAGCCTTTATACCTGATGACGTCACAAGTTTGAGTCTCTTACTCCTCTCGTTTCTGGAAAAGGGGTAGCTCAGTTTCACAAATATTAACGGAACTTTCCTAGACGATGGAAATAACATACTGGAATTCTTAATTTGGTGGTGTTCCCTTTTAAGACTTTCTAGTCCAAGGCTGGGATCAATTGCCTTTTTAAGATCAGCCCTTTTAACGAACTTGGTTTCGTTCACCGTACCCGCCTTAGAAGAAGAATAGTGATAAACCCTCTGAAAGGCAGAGCAGGTTGTGAACAGTCATAAACCCTCTGAACTGCAGAGCGGGTTGTGAAGTCATGAACCCTCTGAACTGCAGAGTGAGTTGCGATGTTTGAATTCTGACGCGACTCCTTCAGCCTTCTGCAGTCAGTGTGTCGTCAGAGTTTATCATCTGCAGTCAGTGTGTCGTCAGAATGTATCATCTGCAGTCAGTGTGTCGTCAGAGTTTATCTTCTGCAGTCAGTGTGTCGTCAGAATGTATCATCTGCAGTCAGTGTGTCGTCGGAGTTTATCATCTGCAGTCAGCATGGACCGTCGTCAGAGTTTATCATCTGCCTCTCAGTGGAAATTAATAGTATTCGGTTCGAAATCTGTTGCCCGAATGTAGATGTGCTAAATATCTGCCCAGTGGCCCTTAGAGCGGTTTGTTTGTGAATAAAAGAACAAGGCCTGCGACGGCGGCGGAGTTCTGTGGCTAGGTTCACACTGCAGGCGAAAAGCCAATTTTTTTTTTTTTTCCAGATCTGTTTTATCATAGCAGTGTGAACGGCACAGTGTTACTCGAGTCTGAGTCCTGGACTGATTTTCAGGACTCGTGACTCAACTTGGACTTGAGCACTGATGACTCGGACTTGGACTCGAGCATTGACTGCATTTGGACTCGGAAGGCACAGACGAGGACTTGTTCATTGATAAATACAAGTTATTTATTTATTTTTATGTAAATAAACTCCCTTTGAAATCAAATGGTGACCGCTGTGTCATTTATGTTTAATGTAGACCTTTTTTTATTTGTATGTCAGTGCTTTGACTGCCAGAGTGGACTCAACCTTGATGACTTGGACTCGGACTAGGGTAATGGGGACTCGACTCAGACTCGACTCGGGATCTTCTTTGGTGACTCGGACTTGAACACTGGGGACTCGAGACTCGACTCGGACTCTAGATTTAGTGACTCGATTACAACACTGGAACAGCACAAATCACATCTTTTCAATTCTGATGTGGTCCTAACAGATACAGGTCTGAGTCTTTTTTATAATTAGCTGTTCTCCACTGCATTCAGTTTTAACTCAAAATCGTGATCGTGTTTGTCGAGCATGTTTTACGTCCGGTAAAACACAAAACTGTGATCGTTAGAAAAACATGTTTCAGGTTCGGTAAAATAGACATAGAATATACCATACCTTAGCCAGAAGGTATACCCAAAAAGAATAATTCCAAGTGATCGCATCGCCATCACGATTACCAGTGTATATGTCTATACACGTTTCGATGGGAAATACGCTTCAGCAACGGAATTTCGAGGCGATCGATGTGAATCTCTGTTCAAGCAGGAGGAGGAGCCCTTACCAAAAAAAAGAAGGAAAACGTGTATCCAAGCCAAGCCATTCCAGTTCAAAGGTAGGCGATACTGCCACCTGGTGATATTCGATCGGCATTGCAATTCCAACATAGGCAAACGGGCCAGAGATGGCTAGAATGATCCGGATGATGATTTAGAACGGGGATCAGAGGAAAAAGATAAAAGGATCTAAAAACTAGTTTACTCGTTATTGGCGCTCAACACTTGGCGGCGCTGAATGTGTTAAGCCTTAATCCAAGACCGCATGGCCAAGCGTGAGAAGCGTTGCTTTGCTAAGTGATGTAGTGACTCTAAGCCCCATTCAATCACTGTACACAAATATATACATTACACGTGGCCAGGGAACAAAATAACTACACGCCATTCGCCAAATGCGTGTAGATTTACCGTCTGGCGACTAAAAATAATAGTCTGCCCGCCAGCTGGCGTGTAGTTCATATCGATACTCTTATTTTGAAAATCCTGTGCGGGTCTCATTGCCGCCCCAAGCGCAGCTCCAGTCATAATATCTGGGCTCCGGCAGCTAGCAACGTTCAGGTTCATATGATACTCTTATTTTGAAAAACCTGTAGCAACTCCGCGAGTCATATGATATCCGCCCACTCCGTGTTTCACTTTCTTGAAAACAGAGCAGCGTTAACACAGAAGCGTTAACACAGCAGTGCGCCTACAGACGCGAAATAAGTCTGTGATGTTTTTTTCCTTCTCACAACGAGTCCAATGCAGCTACATGCTTTGCACCGTCGCCATTCCTTTATGCCCACATCGCCCGAAATTAACGTTTATGTACCAATCACTACAACGTTAACGTAAGCTAACAAGCTAATCCTGATGATCAGACGAGGCAGAGCCATAGTGAACAGTACTGAGGAAAGGGAAATGGGGGGGGGGCACTCTCCCCTTCCCTGTGTGTGTGTGCGTGCGTTTGGAAAGACGACGGAGTCACTAGTCAGGACTCAGGACAGGAGTATATTATAGTAAACTGAGGATTACTGAGGATGGACAGATAATGTTGATATTCAAATATAAAAAAGTTTCGAGAGGAGTGGAAGTTTGAAGACAGACTACAATATGATGCGGGGGTGGTGAGTTGAAACACAGTGTGTGTGTGTGTGTGTGTCCCGACCCCACTTCTATGTTTAAATAAATTATTTGCATTTAAAACTATTAACGCTGACTCATTCCTTCAGTCCACTCAAAATTATGCTAATATTCCTTATGTTGTTTATGATATTAATTGAAAATAGCATATGAGAGTATTATATGTAATAATAACACATGGCGATATACTAAAAAGCTATTTATAATTTTTGGCTGGTAAAAAATCTGCCCGGCTGGTACTTTTAAAAATCTACCAGCCAAATGGCTGGTAAGTCAAAAAGTTAAGTTTGTTCCCTGCACGTGGCTGCCTGATCTCGCTTAAAATATGCAAATAAAGTACGTATTGACCACAGGAAAAGAGTACATAATGTACATTATGTTATAGCCATACGTAATATATTTATCTTTCATATCGGTGAAAGTCACAAAAAACCTGCGCAAAACAAGACTGTGTAGTGATGCGTGTACCACCACAAGCGTTGTTAGTTTGACTCCTGGTCACGCTGTTTGTTTGTTTTTTGCCAATACGACACATAAATATATTATGTATGGCTATAACATTGAGATTAGTACTTTATTTAGGTTTTTTGATGAGACCGCGTTGCACATGGATAAGGGGGTGAACATCGATTACATTTCAAACACGATCCCAACGTAATTCTGAAGGTGGCAATTAGGCCACTGACATCGTCTTTAGGACTGAAAAAAACACGGGCCGCCATCTCTCAGTGACTGAAATAGGCTGTACATTCCTGAATTTCCCCAAGGGAATAAATAAAGGAACATCTTATCTCTGATATCTTTGATCCTCATCGAGTCTGTACAAAAAAAAAGAGGGAAAAAAAGTTGGTTCTGTGGCATAATATCAGTGCATATAGCAGTGCTATTGTGTGTGATTCCTTCGATTGCATTTCTGTCAGTTCAGTGTCCTCTCGTCACAGCTTCCCCTTCCTTTGAATAGTTCATGTAAACAAGGTCAAAGACAACAACAACAAAAAGAAAATCCATTGAAATAGTTCATAGAGGGAGGGGAAGAAATGGTCCGTCCTCAGGTTTGAAAAGCAGGTTCTTTTTTAGTTTTTTCTCCTATACGTTGGGCGTTCTGTCATTCCGCTATGTTCCATTCGTCCTTGGAGAGTGGCCTTGTGTGGCAGCCATCTTGCTTGCCTGCCTTTTAGAGATGTGAGGAGGTGGAGAAACAGAGCTTCAAGGTGTAGGGGTTTGATCCATCTGTATGAGAGAGAATTATTACTATTACTACTACAGTAGGTTCAAGGTGTAGGGGTTTGATCCATCTACAAGAGAGAAATATTACTATTACTACTACAGTAGCTTCAATGAGTAGGGGTTTGATCCATCTGTATGAGGGATAATTATTACTATTACTACTACAGTAGCTTCAATGTGTAGGGGTTTGATCCATCTTTTTGATTTATCTGTAAACAAAGACCGAAAATAAAACTATTCATCATAAACTATTCATCATATTACTACTACAGTAGCTTCAATGTGTAGGGGTTTGATCCATCTGTATGAGGGATAATTATTACTATTACTACTACAGTAGCTTCAATATGTATGGGTTTGATTCATCTGTATGAGGGATAATTATTACTATTACTACTACAGTAGCTTCAATTAGTATGGGTTTGATTCATCTGTATGAGGGATAATTATTACTATTACTACTACAGTAGCTTCAATGTGTATGGGTTTGATTCATCTGTATGAGGGATAATTATTACTATTACTACTACAGTAGCTTCAATGTGTAGGGGTTTGATCCATCTGTATGATATATCATTATTACTATTACAGTACTACTACAACAACAACACTACTACTAATACTAATACTACTACAATGGTAGCTTCAAGGTGTAGGGGTTTGATCCATCTGCACATGAGAGGAGGGAAATATTACAATACTACTACAGTACTACTGCAACAACAGTACTACTACTACTACTACTGATGTGAGGAGGTGGAGAAACCATGCTTCACCCGTCAGAAAGGAGGTAATTATTAATATTACTACTACAGTACCACTACTACTACTACTACTAC
This sequence comes from Notolepis coatsorum, assembly GCF_963971535.1. NCBI lineage: Eukaryota > Metazoa > Chordata > Actinopteri > Aulopiformes > Paralepididae > Notolepis > Notolepis coatsorum. Next base: position 89,213,776 of record NC_140171.1, on the reverse strand, counting down.
TACTACTACTACTACTACTACTACTACTACTACAATATTGCTGATTCTGTATAACTGGCTATTGAGAACCTGCAATCTTCCTTTAATGCTCTTCAGGAAGCGTATCTAGTATTGCTGTTTACTAGAGCCAGAAATAAAGAGTTTAGTGGTTTGTATATATCCACTGTGAGTGGTTTTAGGATTGAGAGTCACTGACAGTGGCGGTTCTAGACTGAAGCCCCCCTAAATGTAATATTAGCCCCCTTAAGATAAAAAAAAAATATATATATATATATATAGTAATAGTAATAGTAGGGTGACCATATTTTGATTTCCAAAAAAGAGGACATGTCCCCCCAGCCTCGAGATACTTAATGATACTCAGGCATGCGTTGCTCATGGGACGACTGGTTGCACTATGTTTTAATGATGCCGCGTGCGCACGCTCCCGCGCATGCGCATAGATGTTCCCGCGCATAGCACAGACTAAAGACAGTGCCTAATTGCCTCTACGAATGGAATGTAACACATTTCATTCACAAGTTTTGTGTGAATGTATCTGAGAACGTATTTGAACACACCTGACGACCGGCCATATTGTTATGCAAAGTAGTACTTAGCGAGTTGGCTCATCAGTCGAGTGCAGCACATTCCTGTGTGCACGCGTGTGCACATCCGTGCATGTGCGTGCTTCTGCTCACAGACTGGTTGCACAGTGTGCAACCCCCGTCCCATGAGCAACGCATGCCTGATGATACTCAACGTTTACTCAAAGATGCATTATTGTTTTAATATATTTAAAGTATGCCTCCTCTCTATGGATATACAAGTATTATTTTACTGTATATAACACAACAATATCTCTCTATAACCAAAGACACACCAAACCAAAGTTACTCGACAATCAGCATGCTTGATTATGCCTAAACAAATCTCAATGGCACAATAATAACTTAAAAATCAACCTGTAACAAAATAATAGCTCTCTTTTCAAGTCTTACTGGACAAAAATAAATAACAAAATATATGAAATAATAGAAAATAGAAAATCCAGTTAACAAATATATTTTTCAGACAAATCGTTTTTTTCTTGCCATGTTTCAATGAGATATTGTGCAATGGTTTCTGCTGTCTCATTTGATGTATTTAACCTCGATTCATTTTGTTTGCATGCCCACCCCTCTTCCAGTCAAAGTACTGTATTATGATTGGGAATATTTTCACTGCTCCGTGGTTTGATTTGAGTGCTTCATGTGCGACATCAATCGAGTCAGTGGGGCGCTATAACAATTGGCTTCGGATTTAGTGCGCGCACTACTGAACTTTTTGGCAGTGTCAGAGTCTGGAAATGCCTTTTTTAGCAAGGCACTTGTGCAATCCATAGATTGTGATGTTTCAGAGTATGAAATGCAAACGCACCCTCCCTCCGCTGCATTTACTTTAATCCTCTGTTTTCCAGTACATTCTTTGGCATTGTGAACGTGAGCTGCGGTGCGCTCTGTCCCCTCTGCGTGTATCCTTTCTCTTCCTCTGTTTGTGAGCGTAGTTGTAGAGCCGCCCACAAAGCTTCTCAGGGATTACGTCACACACGCAACAGATTACCGTAGTATTCTGTGCAATGCGCCAGTCAATTTAAGTATATGCAAACGGTCCGTGAAAGCCGGACATTATCATGAATTAATAACCCCCCCCCGGACGGCCCGGACAGGGCGTGAAAAGAGGACATGTCTGGGCAAAAGAGGACGTTTGGTCACCCTAGTAATAGTGAATTTGCCAGTGCTGATGGGCAACAAGACAAGTATGTTGAAACGTTAGCTCGCACTATATAAAATTACTGACTATTCTGACAGAGAACATTGTCAAATAAGTCATTAGTTCCATGGTGTTGGTGTAATAAGTGTCAAAGAACGTTAGCTAATGTTAGCTAGCTGATGCTATTCGCTAGTTAGCTATCAAGCTAATGTCAGTTCAGCTAATGTTAACTAGCTAGCCCAGCTAATCTGCTTGCTACAAAGGCTTATTGCTGCCACACAAAATGAAAAGAATATGTCGTGGCCTCAAAATAGTATTTTGTTACCTCAAAATGTATTTAGTTACCTCAAATTAATCAATTTGGGGCCTCAAAATAATATTTTGTGGCTTCAAAATAGAAAAATATTTTGTGGCCTCAAAATAGTTACCTCAAGTATTTTGTTCCCTCATTTGAACAAACCTTCACTCACTGCAATGTCTTTTTCCCATAGATGGATATATGAAAATGTGAGTCTCTCCCTCTCTCTCTCCCCCTCTCTGTCTCTCCCTCTCTCTCTCTTGAACGCAGTGAGCGCTCCGTAATATGATCATGATTATTATGATCGACTGGAATAATAAAAATTAAAAAAAAGAATAGGCTTACTACTTACATACTGTAGTTGTTCATTCATGTTACCTAAATGTCATAAGTGAATTGTATAGAAACAACTCACCAAAATTTACTATTAAACAACTGATTTGACAAAAATAATCCACCAAGGGGGACACACCCCCCCTTCACCCCTCCCCCACCCGCACCCTCCCTTGACATACCTTAGCATTTAGTGAAATTATGCTACTGCTCTAGGGGCTGAGCCCCCCTAAAGGTCTGATGCTAGAACCGCCCCTGGTCACTGAGTATAAATATCTTGCTCAATGAGAAAATTACATTTAAATATCATATAGACAACCTTGCCAGCAAGCTGAGACAGAAAATGTACAGAACTAGCTTTCCTTTGATTAGTAGGAAAATGATCGTTGTTGTTTTAATTAGTTTTGTACTATGATGATGTAATTTATAGACATGCTGCTGCTTCCACTCTTAACCACTGGACTCTGTCTATCATTCTGCCCTCAGATTCATTACTGGTAACAAGTATGATATTCACCATTGTCTCCTGTATGATAAAGTTGGTTGGTTTATATACAAAGCCCTTATTGGAAAGCTACCTCGGCCCAACTCTGTAATTTACCTTGCTAAAGAAACACAATTATTTCATGAAAAAGTGATATAATGCATGTTTAATAATTCCTTTCGAGGTCTGAATGTCATGCAACTTTGAGATGAAGTCCATGTTGTGCACGGGGCAGGGGCGGTTAAAACATATTTGGACTGTCCAATGTTGATGCGAAACGTATTACCTAATTAACGTATTCACTTATGACCTCATCATTAATTGACTCCTAGTTTATATATATATATATAAATCAAATTACTCTGACTTTAAATGTTGCTAAAGTCAACTGAGCATCAATTATGAAGTTCAAATAAAGTGCTACCAAAAAGACTATACAAATTTGTATTAAAACAAAAGACTCCTATCCGTCACAGTGATGGACTGAGTGCTTACTTGGTATTCTGATCTGGTGATGGTTGAGGATGGTCAGAACCTCCACTGCCTGTGTCTTGTTCTCGAACTCCAACAGTCCTGAGATGGTCTTGGAAGTGGCTGCAAGGGACGACAATAACAATTAGTATTATAAAGCAATAACAATAAAGATAGTAGTATTATAAAGAAATAACAATAAAGATAGTAGTATTATAAAGAAATAACAATAAGGATAGTAGTATTATAAAGAAATAACAATAAAGATAGTAGTATTATAAAGAAATAAAGATAGTAGTATTATAAAGAAATAACAATAAAGATAGTTGTTACAAAGGATCAGATTAAACCGAATATATATATTTATTGATTGATATATATTGCATAGTATTTGTATATCGTTTTGATATCCCTTGTATATTCCTTGTACATATACACGGAATATCCCTTTAGCCTAGTACAGACCATAATATTTCATTCTCCTATTGGACAGCGGTCCACAGGCGCCAGGGCCATGCCTCCAGAGTCAGGTTCAAAGCCACCGTCAAGACATGTCTGTACATGCCCGGCCTTGCCCAAGAATACGAGACAGAAATGAGGTTGGCACTAGATTGTTCGCCGTGCATATAAATATGGCGCAGGTGAATACAGAAGCACTTAGGAACTAAAGTTGAAGCCTCACCCACGATACTCCGTGCGGTGAAGTATGGCCTGTTTGGCCCCAAAGAGAGCATTGAGACCGCGTGCGAATTAATAACTGAAGTGTCAGAGTTTGGCGCTATACCGTCGAGTGCGACATATTTCTATTAAGTCAGTAATAGTCTATTTGTGTATAGTGTATCGTGCGGCTAAAGTTCTACAGTGACCAGCATCACCAACGCTTCCTCGTACCAGCTAGAGTGCTTATCCAGGCTGGGCTGCTTTCATGGCGCTTTCACCCGAGGAGACCTAGACGAGGACCGTGTGGACATGTACACTGGATTAATCTACCCGACGACTGCATAGCCATTTACGGCTGGATTATATTTGTTTTGGTCCTGTGATTTATGGAGCGGAGAATCGCCGACGCCTACACGTGTGTCGGATTTACCCTGTGAGGAGCCACGTCGAGTCTGCGCCTCAGAGAGCCTGAGGCAGGCTAGCTTTCTTCACTGTGGAGCTACAGTCTACGGAGAACAGCTGTATTCGTCTGTGGATCAAGAGACTATTGCACCGTCTCCTGTACTTGGAGTCTCCTTAGTCATCGTTGACCAGACTCTCTACTACCGACAGATCCTCTACCCCTGCTGGCTTACAACCGGGGGGACCCTTCAGTATCTCCCGCTATATATCACCAGTGCACCATAGATATAATTCCCTAAGATTCAGGTCATATAATTACCTCCTGCGTAACCAGAGAATGGACATTCATTATTGATTTGCCTACGCACATTCCTTTGCCTTACAAGAGCATTCAAAGTATAATAGAGAAGTATATTATGTACCTTTTGCTGCAATGAATACTTAATTATAACTTTGTGTGGAACCGATTTATTGTGGGAAGTGTTCATCATATTTATATATCATGTACTGTATGGCCAGTAATTAAAGTACATAAAGCGGTAGTGGTTTAATGATACCATACTTATCAATACAGTCAGGGAATTGTACCCCTCAGTTACAATTGGTCCTTCGAGCCGGAGGGTAACTAGTGTAATATTAATATAGTGGTATTAATATTGACATGGCCTATGATGAACACTCCACAAAACGGTTCTCCTAAAGTAGATCGCCCGCAGCGTAGACGGCAGACACCTCAGTACTTAGAGGATTACGTTGCCAATATACTACCTAGCTTTCTACAGACGGTAAACGCGGAAAAAGTAGATAGTAAAATTATGTCCGACCCTATCAACCAGGCTACCCCGCCAATAGAGGCCCTAGTGGGTTCTAACGTAACTGACCAAGCTCACGGTGGAGACCAGGAGGGACCTGACATGACTTTACCCCCCGCCAAGACCGAAGAAGTAGTCCCCGGAGAGCTCCAGGATAAAGACAGCCCTCCAGGGATGGAACTCTACCCGCTACAAGAAGAGGAGAGCATCCCGGAGATGGATCTCCAGGACTCGCCACAGGAGAACAGATCTCCAACGAGTACTGCCAGGAGCGGATCACCTCAACCAGCGTCTTCCCCCAGCGAGGCGGACAAGATGCTGGCACAGGCATTCTTCGCCAGCCTAGCAGCCTCAACAGAGCGCGATTGACTCCAAGCACAGACGCTTAGTGAGCGCGAACATTCTTCCATGGAAAGAGAACGCCTTCAAGCGCAGCAACGGAGCGACGAAGATCGTATACGTCTAGAGATTAGACGCCTTCAGACGGAAGAGAATATGGGAAGGGACCGGGCCGAAGCCCAGCGCGCCGCCGCCGAAGCCCAGCGCGCCGCTGCCGGTGCCCAAAGAGAAGCAGAGCGCGACCTCGCTCTCACCAAGCACGAAGCCGAGCGCGACCGATTACAAGCGCAGATAATGGAGCAGCTGATCACCAGGGCAACACCCCCTCCCTCCGCACGGGGTTCCAGGGCCTCGTCAAGACAGGGGTCAAGGGCACCCTCCCCTACCCGATCAAGCGACCCTGAGCCCGACCACCAGAGAGAGCCTATACCCCCCTCCGAACTCCTTCCCCGACCGGTCCAAGCGAGACCCAGCTACAAGGAAGAAACGGTCTACACCGCGGAGAGGCTAAATAGACGACTACAGGATCTAGAGGACCTGCCAGAGGAAGAAGAAGAGGGAGAGGAGGAGAGTCAAGCCCGACAGCAGCACAGTACTCCACAGGACCAGGAGGTCCAGTACAGCCCAGGCTCTACCCCCGCGGCTCTGCGCTACAGACCCCCGACTCAATTCACGGGTGAGCTTGACGCACGACCAGCCCCGAGGAACAGCACCTGGATACGCGGGCCATGGTACCCAGCAGGTACCAGCCCACCAAGAGGCGTAAGAGGAGACTCGCCTAGGAGGCCTCTCTTCCAACGCTCACCGATGTGCCAGCCATCCATGTGCTTAGAGACAATGATGTCCGATGTAGCTGATGAACCGTACAAATATGCTATCCTATTGAAGCACCTCAAGGTGCCCCGAGCGCACAATATAGCGCTGGCCTATGCCACCTCTACTACCCCATACACCGCGGCTCTAGCAGCACTCGACCAAAGATATGGACGCATATGGGACTACGTAAAACAAGAGATAAGGCATATTGACCGCCTACCCCCAGCCACAGACAATCGCTCACTAGATGACCTGTCTATCAAGGTACAATCCCTGGTAGGGATGCTGGGGGCGCAAAGAGAAAAGGGTATGCACGAACTGTACGCAAACTCTAATGTCGAGAGGATTTTAGAGAAGCTTCCGCCCGCCCGACAAGAGCGCTTCAGGCGGCAAAGAGACCACCGTGATCCTAACGGTCCCGAGCCATCCCTCCTAGACCTAGCCGACTTCCTGGCGAGAGAAGTCAACAGCCTACGGTTGGATACGTTCATGCGGAGCACCCCAAGCTCCAGAGAGGGACCTAGGAGAGCAAACGATGGCCGAAGATTGGTGACCGTCATGCACCAATCAGAATCAGTACCGAGCAGCAAGAACCACAGTACCCCCTCGATGAAAGAGAAGTGGAAGATGGTGTGCCCGTACTGCGAAAAGGAACACTGGTTGTCACAATGTGACACGTTCAAGAAGATGACCGCCGACGAGGTGAGTCAATGGATAAAGTCCAACCGACGCTGTTACCGATGTGCGCGCAGTCACATGGCAGCCGATTGCCGCTTAAAGAAGAGGTGTAGTCGGTGTGACGGAGCCCACCTAGATGTCCTACACGACAGTAACAAAAGAAAGCCTGCACCCTCAAGCAGCACAAAGGCAAGTGTTATGTACATTGACCCCGCCAGCAGCGGGGGCGCCCGGGTGCTCTTAAAGGTGGTCCGCGTAACACTGAGTTACCAAGACAAGGTCATGGACACTTACGCTGTCCTTGACGACGGGTCAGAGAAGACCCATCTCCTCGCGTCCGCTACGGCCCAGCTGGGGCTATGGGGGAGCGAAAACCAGATGACGATTCGGACAAAAAGAAGAGATCTAAAGACGATAAAGGGCGAGAATGTCTCCTTCACTATCGCAGCAAGCGGGCAGCCAGAGAGACGGTATAGGATTACTAACGCTTTCACCAGCCAAGAAATAGGCCTGTCGCAGTACACCTACCCCATCGCCAAGCTGATGGATAAATATGTGCACCTGCGTCAACTACCTATACCGCTCATAGACGGTGCCACCCCGACCCTGCTGATAGGCTCCGACCATGCAGACCTCATCGTCCCGATAGACCGGGTCCACACAGGGCCCAGAGGCTGTCCTGCAGCAGTCGAGACCCGCCTAGGATGGACACTACAAGGCCCCCTCGCTAAGTCTCTTAACCGAACAGCAGCCACTAGCTACCTCCACTCCAGAGTGACAGAAGAAGACACCACCCTCCTACAGCATGTCGAGAGGCTATGGACACTAGAGACAATGCCCTTTAAGAACGAAAAGAAAGACATTTGTTCCAAGGAAGACATTTACGCTATAGCCCTCCTCGAGCAGGGGACAAAGAGAGTCAAAGTCAACGGAGGGATGAGATACGCAACTCCACTCCTGAGGCGAGAGGGTATGCCTACCTTCCACGCCCCAAAAGAAGCGACGGAGCGGTATCTATTGAACACAGAGCGGTGCCTAGCCAGAGACCCCGCTCAAGAGACTGTGTACCGCGCTGAGATTAACAAGCTAATCACAGCGGGACACATAAAGAAAATTGACATTAAAGAGGCCGATCAGACGACCGAATCATGGTACGTGCCGCACCACAAAGTCCACCACAACGGCAAGGATCGTATTGTGTTCAACTGCAGCTACCAGATCGGATCACAAAATCTGAATAAAGAGCTCTTGCCCGGCCCAACACTCGGCCCCTCTCTACTAGGCGTGTTACTACGTTTCCGCCAAGACAAGGTGGCCATCAGCGGCGACATCAAAGGGATGTTCCTGCAGGTGAGACTAGTGGAGGAGGACAAGCCCCTGCTGCGGTTCCTATGGAGAGAGAGGATCGGGGATGAGCAACCAGCCATCTATCAATGGGAAGTCCTCCCTTTCAGAACCACATGCAGCCCATGCTGTGCTACGTTTGCACTGCAAAAACACGTCGCAGAGGATCCAGCAGCTGATGAAGAGGTCCGACAAAGTGTAGGAAATAGTTTCTACGTGGACAACTGTCTGCAAAGCGTCTCGACGCCAGAAGAAGCCGAGGCCCTTCTACTCAAGCTCCGCGCCTCCCTGATCAAAGGCGGCTTTGATCTCAGGCAGTGGGCCAGCAGCGACCCGCAAGTATTGCGCAGCCTCTCCCCCGAGGACAAGGCAGCAAGCAGCGAGACCTGGATGGCGACCATCCCAGGAGAAGCCCAAGAAATGACATTAGGACTAGTCTGGCGCTTCAAAACAGACTCGCTCCATTATAAACACACACCCCTGACCAAGGAGCAGGGAAGGTCGACTGCACTACCGACCACCAGACGGAGTGTATACAGAACACTCGCCAGACAATATGACCCGTTGGGATGTATTCTACCTTACACCACCAGGGCAAAGATGATTGTAAGAGCGTTATGGGACAAGGACCAGGGCTGGGACGACCCCATACCCGAACACCTTGCATCCACATGGAGAGAGTGGGAGACGGAACTCAGCTCACTCCCAGGTGTCAACATACGCTGCAGCTACTTCCCACCCACAGTGAGGCCGGAGACGTGCCAGATGGACCTGCACGTCTTCAGCGACGCCTCCGAAGTAGCCTACGGTTCGGTGGCCTACTTGCGTGCCCGAGAGGAGGGAGGAGAAATACATACTGCTTTCATCCTGGCTCGCTCAAGAATAGCCCCACGAAAGCAACAATCTATCCCGCGTCTAGAGCTCTGCGCAGCCCTAGCAGGAGCGCAACTCGCCACGTTAATCCAACGTGAACTCACCATTCCGGTGCAAAGAACAATCTTGTGGTCAGACTCCACGACAGTACTCACATGGATCCGGTCTGATTCGTGCAGATACAAGGTCTTCGTGGGAGTCAGAGTCACAGAGATTCAAGATTTAACAGAAGTAGCAAGCTGGAGGTATGTGGACACAAAACACAACCCAGCTGACGTCATCACCCGGGGAATGTCCCTGGATGACCTCACCCGTCACAACCTATACAGTGACGGGCCAGAGTTCCTCAAGCTCCCGGAAGAAGAGTGGCCTACACCCACCCCACGGGAAGGGAGTAAAGAGGCCGAAAACAAGAAATCTATGTTCTGTGGATTGAACACACTCGTCTCCACAGACCCCGACATAGACGATTGCCTCACCCTAGAGAGTGCGCAGCTAAAGACATTCCTGTGGCACCACCCAGAGGTTCAGCTCACTACTGACATTACTGCAGCCGACTACGAAGAAGCAGAACTTCTTCTACTGCTGTCCCATCAGACAGCAGACTGCTCCACCTAGCCCCCGAGAGCGACGCCCATGGTCTCATCAGAGTGGGTGGTCGTCTGCGGAGAGCTCCAGACTTACCGGATGACGTCAAGTACCCGATAGTCTTAAACAGCCGACACAAGGTCACAGAGCTGATCATAAAGAAATACGACGAGGATGTGCATCACGCCGGGGCAGAGAGAGTCTTCGCGGAGATCAGACGTCGTTATTGGATACTGCAAGGGAGAGAAGCAGTGCGGCGCTTCCAGCGAACCTGTCTAGACTGTCGTAAATGGCGAGCGCAGCCCAGTATACCCCGGATGGCTGACCTACCTCCCTGTCGCCTCCGACTCGGCGACAAGCCCTTTCACTCCACCGGTATGGACTGTTTTGGCCCGCTGTATATAAAGAAAGGAAGAGGAACCGAGAAGCGGTGGGGTATTGTATTCAAATGCATGACCACCCGAGCGATGCATATAGAACTCCTTCCAACCATGAGCACAGACTCATTCCTTATGGCCTTCCGAAGATTCACATCGCGGAAAGGCAAACCGTCTATATTATTGTCTGATCACGGGACAAACTTCAAAGGCGGAGAAAGAGAGCTGAGAGAGAGCTTCCAAGCTATGGGCCCAGAACTTAAGACCCACCTCGCTCCATCCCAGATTGACTTCCAGTTTAATCCCCCGAACGCACCTCACTTCGGTGGAACTTGGGAACGAGAAGTACGTTCAATAAAGACAGCCCTGTACGCCGTGCTTGGGGCCCAGACCGTGGCGGAAGAAGTCTTAATGACAGTCCTCACGGAGATCGAGGGAGTATTGAACTCAAAGCCCCTCGGTTACGTCTCAAGTGATGTAGCAGATGTCGACCCAGTCACCCCCAACACACTCTTGATGGGGCGGCTGGACCCCGCGCTACCACAGACAATGTACAGGCCTGAAGAAGCGAACGGCCGAAGAATGTGGAGGTACAGTCAAGTATTGGCTGACAAGTTTTGGAACAGCTTCCTACTCCACTATCTACCGTCTCTACAGACCCGCCAGAAATGGGTGAAAGAGAGAGACAATTTGACAGAAGGAACAGTCGTCATGATTATCGACCAGTCACTACCCCGAGCTATGTGGCCGGCTGGCCGCGTAAGCAAAGTGATCACCGGTGCCGACGGAAAGGTCCGAGCAGCCGAAGTGCTCGTCCAAGGACGGATCTACACCCGACCCGTGGCGAGGCTAATAGAACTGCCAAGGCTCCCCGATACTATCGATGACGACCATGACCCCATGACTTTGTGAACTGCCCGACCCCTCACAACAGACATTGAGTAGTGGACAGTGCGGTTAATCTGTCTCTGTTTAGCTAATTAGGTGGGACTAATTAGGAGGCGGCTGTTACAAAGGATCAGATTAAACCGAATATATATATTTATTGATTGATATATATTGCATAGTATTTGTATATCGTTTTGATATCCCTTGTATATTCCTTGTACATATACACGGAATATCCCTTTAGCCTAGTACAGACCATAATATTTCATTCTCCTATTGGACAGCGGTCCACAGGCGCCAGGGCCATGCCTCCAGAGTCAGGTTCAAAGCCACCGTCAAGACATGTCTGTACATGCCCGGCCTTGCCCAAGAATACGAGACAGAAATGAGGTTGGCACTAGATTGTTCGCCGTGCATATAAATATGGCGCAGGTGAATACAGAAGCACTTAGGAACTAAAGTTGAAGCCTCACCCACGATACTCCGTGCGGTGAAGTATGGCCTGTTTGGCCCCAAAGAGAGCATTGAGACCGCGTGCGAATTAATAACTGAAGTGTCAGAGTTTGGCGCTATACCGTCGAGTGCGACATATTTCTATTAAGTCAGTAATAGTCTATTTGTGTATAGTGTATCGTGCGGCTAAAGTTCTACAGTGACCAGCATCACCAACGCTTCCTCGTACCAGCTAGAGTGCTTATCCAGGCTGGGCTGCTTTCATGGCGCTTTCACCCGAGGAGACCTAGACGAGGACCGTGTGGACATGTACACTGGATTAATCTACCCGACGACTGCATAGCCATTTACGGCTGGATTATATTTGTTTTGGTCCTGTGATTTATGGAGCGGAGAATCGCCGACGCCTACACGTGTGTGGGATTTACCCTGTGAGGAGCCACGTCGAGTCTGCGCCTCAGAGAGCCTGAGGCAGGCTAGCTTTCTTCACTGTGGAGCTACAGTCTACGGAGAACAGCTGTATTCGTCTGTGGATCAAGAGACTATTGCACCGTCTCCTGTACTTGGAGTCTCCTTAGTCATCGTTGACCAGACTCTCTACTACCGACAGATCCTCTACCCCTGCTGGCTTACAACCGGGGGGACCCTTCAGTATCTCCCGCTATATATCACCAGTGCACCATAGATATAATTCCCTAAGATTCAGGTCGTATAATTACCTCCTGCGTAACCAGAGAATGGACATTCATTATTGATTTGCCTACGCACATTCCTTTGCCTTACAAGAGCATTCAAAGTATAATAGAGAAGTATATTATGTACCTTTTGCTGCAATAAATACTTAATTATAACTTTGTGTGGAACCGATTTATTGTGGGAAGTGTTCATCATATTTATATATCATGTACTGTATGGCCAGTAATTAAAGTACATACGGCGGTAGTGGTTTAATGATACCATACTTATCAATACAGTCAGGGAATTGTACCCCTCAGTTACAATAGTAGTATTATAAAGGAATAACAATAAAGATAGTGGTATTATAACTACATAACTATAGTAGTATTATAAAGAAATAACAATAAAGATAGTATTCTAAAGGAATAACAATAAAGATAGTAGTGTTATAAAGAAATAACAATAAGGATAGTAGTATTATAAAGAAATAACAATAAAGATAGTAGTATTAAAAAGAAATAAAGATAGTAGTATTATAAAGAAATAACAATAAAGATAGTAGTATTATAAAGAAATAACAATAAAGATAGTAGTATTTTAAAGAAATAACAATAAAGATAGTGGTATTATAAATAAATAAATATAGTAGTATTATAAAGAAATAACAATAAGGATAGTAGTATTATAAAGAAATAACAATAAAGATAGTATTATAAAGAAATAAAGATAGTAGTATTATAAAGAAATAACAATAAAGATATAGTATTATAAAGGAATAACAATAAAGATAGTGGTATTATAAATAAATAAAGATAGTAGTATTATAAAGAAATAACAATAAAGATAGTATTATTATAAAGAAATAACAATAAAGATAGTAGTATTTTTTCTTTTTTTTCTTTTTACTTTCTTTTATTTTGCGTCATAATGAACATCACATTGCATTAATCATACAGTATAATATACTTGATTCACATAGTCAATGACATTTGTTACTCAGGCTCTTCCATCTTATTCAATTTGTTTTCAAAGTATTCAGCATAATCAAGATAAGCTGTATAATCCGAGTACGCCTCATAAACAACCCAGGGGGGGGGGGTTTTTAAAAAAAAAATTGAAAATGTTTTGTAGGATAAGAAACGAAAAAAATAGGAGAGCAGACGGGTAACACACGTGCGATAGAGCTCCTGGTCAAATGAGCGAAAAAACGGATAAAAAAAGACCCGAAAAGTAATTAAAAATGAAAATGCACACGAGAAGTAAGGAAGAGACAACGATTGTGAAGGAAATAGAAATGGAGAACATACGAGAAGGAGAGAATCTGAAGAAACAGAGTCCCCAAAGCGAAGCCGAGAAAAGACAGGCGGAAGAAGGGGGAGGTACCGCTGAGGCAGACACGGGAATGCCAGGATGGGCCGTGGTCATGCAGGCCGGGATACTGGAGAACATAACAGCGGCGATAAAACTGAACACGGACACGATAAGGAATGATATTGGGAAGCTACGGGAGGAATTGAGGAAGGAACAGGAGGACTTCAGAGGTGAAATGAATACAGAACTCAAAAGGGTGGAGGAGAAGATGGCGGAACAGGACAGAAACGTGACCGAGTTACAGACTAGGACGGCACACGCGGAGGAATGGAACACGGAGATACACGAGGTATTAACATGTGTGATTCAGAAACAAGAACAGATGGAGACAAAGATGTCAGACATGGAGGGGAGGTCACGGAGAAATAACATCAGAATATGGGGACTGAAAGAAGGAGTCGAAGGGGAATCGGTGACCCTATATGTGGAAAAGCTTATCAAAGAACAACTGAAGGAAACGGGACTGGAAAAAATGGAGATACAGAGGGCCCACAGGGCGTTGGCTCCGAGACCACAACCGGACAGACCTCCGAGGGCGGTGATTATTAACTTTCTGAGATTCGAGGTTAAGGAATTGGTACTCAGAACCGCGTGGACCAAGAAGATTGAAATCGAAGGGAAAAGACTATCATTTGATCACGATTACTCGACAGCGGTAGCGATAACACGCAGGTCCTACGCGGGACTGAAGAAAACTCTGAAAGAAAACGGAATGAGATTCCAGTCACCCATGACCTCGCTAAGGATTCACTGGGAGGAAGGGGCGGCGACGTACGCAACGGCACGAGAAGCGGAGCGAGAGATGAGACGGCGAGGGATGCGGATGACGGAGGACGGAGAAGGAAGGAGGCGGGAGGACCAGACGCGGAGCTTGCAGCAGAGATTGGAGGGAGCCCGCAGGTGGATCAGAGCGGGAGACCGAAACCGGAGAGAGGAGAGAGGAGAAGGCCGAGGTGAAACGTGACGGAGCGAGGACGGAGATGGATGAGGAGGCCAGAGACGGAGAGGAGGCGGGAGGAGGCGAACGGATGAGTACACGCACAAGAGATTGAAAAAACTATTCAAATAGAGACAAAGTATAGAAACTGAAATAACATATGCATAAGCACACATTCCCAGGTAGAGGCAGGATATAGAAATGAACGTAACGTATACATGGACACATAATACACAAGCTGATGGAGGAAATAAATGGAAATATAACTAGGTTTGATAGGCGAGACACAGAACATACTGAAACAGATACATAGACACATGCTGTGAGTAACACAGTTGGGAGGGATTAAGGGGATAAATGGACATCACATAGAAAATAGAGGAGAGGAAAAGAAAGTAAAAAGGGGTACACAGATATGGGAGGAAGGAGGGACAATGAAACATATGAGTCACATTGAGAGGGACCAAGAAAGGAGGGTCTTTGATCAAAAGGAAGGACAGAGCGCTTTTGACCAGGAGCTCGAAAGCAAAAACAAAACAGTAAGAAAGCTGGACAAATATGACGAGCGATTGGGGGCAAGGGTTTCAAACCCCCAAGCCGTCAGGAGGGGGCCCCTCGCTAGGAGGGCAATTACCCCTCACCCACCAGCAGGGGACAGGGGGGGACACAGGGACCCCCCGAACGCCTTGGGAGCACTTTATGTAAAGTTTATGTTTTTTATTTATGTTAATCATTATATGTATTCGGTGAAGAGAGCGGAGGCTCCAACCGGAGGGGGGAATGAGTGTGACATGGGGGGGACTGACAGACGAAAGAAGAAGAAAGATGACCAGGGTTAAAGGTATAAAAATGATGTCGTTAAACGTTAATGGAATGAATAATGCGATAAAAAGGGGCAAAGTGATGTTGAAATATAAAAAAAGTGAGATGGAAGTGATTTTTCTGCAGGAGACACATTTGGTAGCACAGGGTCATGAGAAACTGAAGAGATTTGGATATGAAAATGCATACTATAGTTCCTTTGAACAAAACCTGAGGAGAGGAGTAATCACGTTAATCAAAAACACAGTCAAATTTGAATTGATCAAGGAAGTAAGAGACAAGGAGGGAAGGTTTGTTCTGGTGAAGGGGAAAATGGAGGGCCAAATGGTTACGTTAGTAAATGTTTATGCACCCCCAGAGAGTGAGAGGGATTTATATGAGACCATTTTTGATTTGATAGTGATGGAACTAGAAGGGATATTGATATGTACGGGAGATTTTAACGTAGTACTGAATCACGACCTAGACACCACGAGTACTAGAAAAGGACGGGCACCCATCAGTAGATATATGAATATTCAGATGACGGAAATGGGAATTACAGACGTTTGGAGGGGGATGCACGCCATGGACAGGGAATACACACATTACTCACACCCACACGTGACATATGCGAGAATAGACTACTTTTTGATGACGACGGGGGACAGTTACAGGGCACGGGAGAGCAGTATAGGAGTGGCGGACATATCGGATCACAGTGCCATATATCTGACAGTAGATCTAGAAGGGAGACGGAGGAACACGATTTGGAGACTAAATGTAGGAATATTAAATAACAAGGGGGTGGTGAGTCAGATCAAGGAGGAGATAGCCAGATATAAGGAAGAAAATGACAACGGGGCGGTAGACCCAAACATTCTATGGGACACACTGAAGGTAGTGATAAGGGGGAAATTGATGGAAAAAACAGCAATGCTGAAGAAGGCCAGAACGGAGACATATCACAATCTGATAGGGAAGCTGAAGAAGCTAGAGGGGAGACACCAGATATCAAAAGAACAGGAAACGCTCGGAGAAATCAAAGAAGTAAAGGCCAGGATAAATAGGGAATTATTGACGGAAATAGAAAAGAAAGCGAGGTTCATGAAACAAACGTACTATGAAGGGGGACCAAAAGCGACCAGACTGTTGGCTAGGAGAATTAGAACGCAACAGAAGTTGAACACAATACACACAATAAGGGATACAAAGACTAATGAAATATTGAGGGACCCAGCTGAAATAGAGAGGACATTTAGAGAATACTATGAGAAATTATACACACAGCCAAAAGCAGCGGGAGAAGAGGAAATAGAAACATATCTGGAGAAGCTAGAGTTACCATCGATAGGGAAAGAACAGAATGAAGAATTAAATAAAATAATTACGGAACAAGAACTGGAAGAGGCAATTAGTAGAGCTAAAAACAACAAGTCTCCGGGGAGCGACGGATTCCCATCGGAATTCTACAAGACATTTAGAACTGAATTAGCACCCATGTTAGGGGCGGCGTTCAGACACACGATGGAAGAGGGGAAAATGCCCCCCTCGTGGAAGGAAGCCATAATCACCACGATACCGAAGGAAGGGAAGGATAGGGAATTATGTAGTAGTTTCAGACCTGTGTCCATACTTAACGTAGATAACAAGATGTATACATCGATAATATCAAAAAGATTTGAGACGTTTATGCCAGACATTATAGATGAAGATCAAACTGGATTTATTAAAGGGAGACAGACACAGGACAACGTGAGAAAGACATTACACATAGTAGAGGAGATACAAAAACAAGGGGGTAGCGCGGTACTGATTAGCCTAGATGCAGAAAAAGCATTCGACAGTGTGAGCTGGACATTTTTATATAAAACATTGATGAGGTTCAGACTGAACGGGAGGGCGATGAAGATGATCAAGGCGCTATATCAAGAACCGACAGCGAGGGTTAAGGTGAATGGCAGCTTGACGGATAGAATCAGATTAGAGAGGGCTACCAGACAGGGATGTTGTCTCTCACCGACGCTCTTCGCCGTTTTCATAGAACCACTGGCACAACTGATCAGACAGACCGAGGACATCAAGGGAGTAAGGATAAAGGGAACGGAATATAAACTAGGCCTATTTGCAGACGACGTGATAGTATACATGAGGCAACCAGAAAAGAGCTTCCCGGCACTGATGGATCTACTGAAGGAATATGGCCACTACTCAGGATACAAACTAAACGTGACAAAGACACAGACCTTAGCATGGAACTATTCTCCAACGACGGAAATTAGAGAACAGTACGGGATAAGATGGGACATGGACAAGATTAAATACTTAGGGGTGAACATCACAAGAGGGGTGGAGAAACTGTTTGAGGCGAATTATACACAGATAAATCAGAACATCAAGAGAGACTTAGAGAGATGGACAGTAATGCCCTTGGACTTCAATTCAAGAATAGAGGTCATTAAAATGAACATACTATCAAGGTTACTGTACCTATTCCAGTCACTACCGATACAAATACCACAGAATCAATTCAGGGAGTGGGACAGACTGATATCGAGGTTCATATGGGCGGGGAGAAGACCACGGGTCAGATATAAAACACTACAACTACCAAAGGAAGAGGGAGGGATGGCAGTACCCAGCCTACAAGATTATTACTATGCAGCACAACTGAGAGCAGTGACGTGCTGGTGTAACGACAGATATGAGGCAAGATGGAAAGACATTGAAAAAGAAGGGGAGGGATACAAGGTACAAGCTCTGGTGGGAGATAGGGAACTATTTAAAGAAAAAGAGGGACTATTAGATCCAATCACCAAATGCACCTTGACCATATGGAACAGAGTAGTAAAAACACACAAATTGGAGAAGCAGTCAGGGGTCCTGAGATGGGTAGCACATGACAAAAGATTCAAACCAGGGAGGTTAGACCATGGATTCAGAAGGTGGGAGAGGGGGGGGGGGGGGGGGGGGGGGGGCAACAGCGATATGCAAAATGATAGAGAAGGGAGAAATGCAGACACTACAAAAATTAAAGGAGAAATTTGGACTAGAAAACAGGGACCACTTCAGATATCTACAGGTTAGAGACTACTACAACAAAGAAATAAGGGAGGCCAAAGACGAGGAACAGAATGGAATAATAAAGATGATAGTATGGGCATACGAAGGGGGGCAAGGAAGAGTAATATCAGCAATATACCCCGGGCTATAATGACCAGCAAGGGACACACGACCGATTATATAAGGGAGAAATGGGAGAGAGAACTAGAGATAGGAATAACAGGGAAGGAATGGGGGAACATATGCGAGGTACAACATTCAACAACAGGATCGAGAATATGGAAAGAATTTGGATGGAAAAACATAATCAGATTCTTTATAACCCCAGAGCTGAAGGGAAAATATGCACCAACACAAAAAGCATGCTGGAGGATGTGTGGGAAGGAGGGGGCAAATCACACGCACATATTCTGGGGATGTCAGAAGCTGAAGGGGTATTGGGAGGAGATAGGGGAAGCAATGATCAGAATATTAGGATACGGGCTACCACAAACAGGACTGGTGCTTTACTTAGGAGACCTGACACACGAGGGAATACAAGGGGGGGACAAATATTTAATAAAGATAATGTTGATAGCGGCCAGAAAAGCAATAACGAGACTGTGGTACAAGGAAGACCCACCGACAATAGCAAAATGGGTAGGAATAGTGGAAGAAATACAGGATATGGAAAGGATAACACACATGCTGAGGTTACAGGAAGAGAAATTTGGGGAAAGATGGGGAAAGTGGGAGGATTATAAAAGGAACGAGAACGACATCACAGAGGAAGAACCAAATGCAACACAAGAGGGCGAAGGGTAAAGGAGGAAAGATGTTCAAGGAGGGTCTATGAACCCATGTCACACACCTGTGCTTTAGTTAGTATTTTCTATTTTGTTTTTGGGATATTACAATTGCTGAATGCTTTTATACCTTATTATTTATGTCTGTTTAACGGTGTGATATTAAATGTTCAGGGATGAGGTGGTTTGTGTATGGGTGAACCAAAAGGCAAAGTGAAAGTTAATAAACAAGAGAAAAAAAAAGAAAGGACGAAGGATAAGGGAAGAAAGAAGCTCAAGGAGGGTCTCTGGACCCAGATCACACATACAAGCCTTAGTCAGCATTTATCATCTTTGAGTAGGAATTACCTGTTTATGCCTGTTTAAGGGAGATACACAATCAGCCTTTGTATCAAATACCTAGAAAACAAAAGTAGGGGAACCAGACAACCAACCATGTGATACCCATGTAAATATTTATGTGCACTGTTTTTTCTTTTTGTTTTTATTGTGATGCTAGTTTCTTTATTTTTTATTTTTTATTTTTTGTAAGTGCTGTCTGTCTAAAAACTGTTAATAAAAAATTTAAGTTTAAAAAAAAAAAAAAAAAATAGTAAAATAAATTTAGCAAAAGGAAAAAAAAAATTAACAAAAAAAAAGAAAAAAAAGAGAGGGCGTCAGGAGGGTCAGACTCATGCTAGTGTATCTCCAGGTACAAGGTTACAAGTGACCATCTCTGCATAAACATATCTTTTTTCAGTTGCAATTGTGCAGTCATTTCTTCCATTGTATACATCTGTCTCAGTCTCTTGGTCCATTGTTTGATTGTCGGTGGTTGATTTTGTAGCCATGTTATCATTTTCCTTGCTATTAACAGTATCACTCTCAAGATGTATAACGTATCTCCATAGTATGTGCCTTTCGGTATACATCCCAAGATATAGTACGATGGATTCAGAGGTAAGTCAAGATCTAGAATGGTTTTAATCTCATTTTTGATATTCACCCAAAATGTCTGCACCCTTGGACAGTCCCAGAAAATATGTGTATGATCTCCGATCATTCCACATCCTCTCCAACATAGTGGTGAGGACCCACCAGTAAATCCGGAGAGAACTTGAGGAGTCCTAAAGTACCTGACCTTGACCTTCCAGTCAAACTCCTTCCACATTGGGCTATTTGTGATTTTATGATTGCTTGAATGGCTGTCCTCCCATTCTTCATTTTCTATGATCACATTAGCTTCCGACTCCCATTTTTCTTTAATATAGGTGGTGTCTCCTGGATCGTCTAGTTGTAACATGTTGTAAATATTGGATATCTGCTTTCTTTCCATCAAGTTTTTTTCTTTTGTGTTAATAAGGTACCGCTCCACATTTGTTGGTGGTCTCTTAATTGCTTCCCACTCACTGTGAGTCATTACATAGTGTCTTATTTGAAAGTATCTAAACATGTCTTTCGAAGGTAGATCAAAACATTGCTGTAGCTGTGCAAACGATTTAAAACAGTCTCCTTCCATTAATTGATTGATAGTAACCAGGCCCAAATCCGCCCATTTTTTAAAACCCCCATCCTCCATAGCTGGCCGGAATTCTGTATTGTCTGCTATTGGCATGGCCCTAGATATTGATCGTGGACCTCCCCCCTTTTTCCTTACACTTTCCCACACCTTTAATGTATTTGTAATCCATTTGTTGTCAATCTTAATTTTTTTCCAGTATGCTTTCCCCAGGAATATTATGGATCTGAGAGGGGTCTTTGGAATTGAGTTTTGCTCAATCTGTACCCATCCGGAATCTAGGTATTTTTGTATCCAATGCACAAGTATGCGTAATTGAGCTGCCCAGTAGTAGTTTCTTAGGTTTGGCAGACCAAGACCACCCTTGTTCTTTGGCAAACATAGTGTTTTAAGCCTTACTAAGATAGTAGTATTATAAAGAAATAACAATAAAGATAGTGGTATTATAAATAAATAGTATTATAAAGAAATAACAATAAAGATAGTAGTATTATAAAGAAATAAATAGTAGTATTATAAAAAAACAACAATAAAGATAGTATTATAAAGAACAATAAATATAGTAGTATAAATAAATAACAATAAATATAGTAGTATAAAGAAATAACAATAAATATAGTAGTATAAAGAAGTAACAATAAAGATAGTAGTATTATAAAGAAATAACGAAGGTTATCCTATAACCCTAGTTATATGAATACTGGCTGAGCGTCTCACTCTGCCATTATGAGATGTCATCTCCTGCACCTACTGTGTGCGTGAAAAGATTGCACATGCGCGTCACTTGCACATGACCACGCCTACTCCCGTGCGTGCCTACAAGACACAGGAAGTGGTCATGTCCACGCCCTTCCAAGTTTGAATTCCATACGTGAAAAACATCCAAGGGACCTCAGGGCGCTGAAGAGCGAGACGCTCAGCCAGTATTCATATAACTAGGGTTATAGGATAACCTTCGTTATATATTCATATTGGCCAATCGCGTCTCGCTCTGCCATTATGAGATCAAAGGGGGCTGAGCGGACGCGTGGCCACGTCAAATGCAGCCCCTGAGGGCCCATAAGCCCCTGCCAGGGAGGAGGGGAGTCCCGTCCACCCGCCCGTCCTAACGAAGGGGGGGAGGCAGTCAACTACAACCATAAAAAAAGGGAACCAGTCACCCTAGAATGCACAGTGCAAGCGGGACCACGTGTGACACAGCACTCCGCGGTCCACACCCACCTGCTAGCCCACCTGATGCAGGAGAGGTCCCGGACCTCAGGACTGCCTGGGAGACAGTTGGAGGTCCCAACTCGGAGACAGAGCACGTTCCACAGGCTTGAGACGCCGTGCGCCAAGCAGGAAACGTCTCACGAGAGGGTGGCTGAACAGTGTTCTGCCCTCAAAGCCCACATGACAAGAAGATATAGCTGCGGCGTATACCTTCACTGTCGAGGCCGACAGCCTATTCAGGATAGACTGGAGGAAGGAAAGAACCGAGTCCAGGGGGCATGACACCGGGTCCAGGCCCCCAAACTCACACCACTCTTGAAACATACGCCACTTCCCTGCGTAAACCGCGGTAGTGGACGGAGCGTGCACGTTCTGGATGGTGTTAACCACAGTAGGGTTAAGACGCATCCCCTCCAGATTCACCCTTTCAGCAGCCAAACCATTAAAGGCTGCCCCAGAACAGGAGGCAGAAACAGTGTTCCGCGTGCCTGAGAGAGGGCCCGCGGTGACCAAGGAACAGGCCACGGCGGGGCCACCAAGAGCTGAATCAGGGCCGGGAACCACACAGCTGTGCCCCGTATTATGTCTTCAAATAACGCACCGGACTGCGGCTTAACGTTTGACGTTTTATTTGATCCGCTCCACCAGTGCACAACACACACACACCATCTCCCGTTACCACAACGCTTTACGGTATATTACAGCAGTGTCGCAACATTACCGTGCCATCTTAAAGGCCCGGTGAACACCGTTGTGATTCACATACACAACATATTCCCCCCCCCACAGGGAACCCCGAAGAACATCCCCATACAGTTTAATTCATATGTAATTCATACTAACAGTCCCTGCAGCCTACCTAGGTGAACTGGGTAGACTGCCAGTCACCGACATAGTCTTGTGGATTATTCTGCCACGCAACAGACTATGCTCTGACTAAAACGGTCAATGAATAAATATAAATAATCTGTAACATAAATAGTCTATCTCTCAAGTAACAGTCTCTCAAGTAGGCCGGTCTATTCCGGACGTGGACTGGCCGTGCATCCCGGCGAACCTGGGGCTCGACTGGCAATGGCAATGGTGAGCCCCGCTGGGCGCGATCTGGAGAGGCCTCCAGGTGAACCTGGGGCTCGGCTGGCAATGGCGAGCCCCGCTGCGGCTCATCTGGCAAAACCCAGTCCTCAATGTCCAGCTCTGAACCCTCCCTAGACTCTGGGTCCGAGATGGGGTCATTTGCCACCTTCTTAAGCCGGTTTGCGTGCCACCGTGATCCATCGGCCAGACGAAAGGTGGCCGGGCCCAGCCGGGCCGTGACCCGTATCGGTGCCGACCAGAAGGAGAGCAGCTTGTGGTCCCGGTGGGGACGACGAATCCGGACCCAGTCTCCTTCTGTGAAGGAAGGCACTTTCACCCTCCGCCTCCTATCGAACCGCTGCTTCATTCGACGCTGAGCATCTGCGACCCTGGTGCCCTGGCAGGGTATCACTGCCGGCGCGATACTTGCCGGGACCCTCAGCCGATCCAGGGGAAGCTGCAACTCGCGTCCCATCATCAGGAGGGCTGGGGAACTGCCCGTAGTTGTGTGCGGCGTCGCCCTGTAGTGAAGCAGAGTGCGGAGTAAAGCGGCTGAGAACGGCAGACCCTCCGTCAGGTGCGCTCTGATGCCGTTCTTCAATGTCTGATTAAACCTCTCCACCCCCCCGTTTGCCTCCGAGTGGTAGAAGGCTGTACGGACGTGGTTAATCCCCCTGGCCTCCATGAAAGTGGCAAAGTCAGCAGAGACAAACTGCGGCCCATTGTCCGTAGTGAGGGTGTCAGGAATGCCCCACCGGGCGAACAGGGCGGAGAGGAAATCCGTGACCACACGGGTAGTCACAGACCCCGAGGCGGCCACCTCCGGCCACATGGAATGGAGGTCATAGGCCACCAGGAGGAAACGCTGGTGGTGTGTCAGATGTCCAGCTGGATGTGCTTCCAAGGTGCGGGTGGCCATGGCAAAGGCTGCAGAGGCGCTGGGGTTGGCGGCCCCGTCTTACCGCTGAGAAGGCAGGCTGAGCAGTCCCTCACCATTGTCTCTATATCCCGGTCAATGCCCGGCCACCACACAAGATCCCTGCAGCGCTGCTTCACCCTCACGATGCCCAGGTGCCCCTCGTGCGCCATGGTCAATATGCGTGCTCTGAGGTCACTGGAGATGACTGTGCGAAGCCCCCGAGCCACACAAACACTGCTCCAGCAGGACAGCTCATCCTTGACCCGATGAAAAGGCGCCAGCACCTCCGGGACCTTCACGGGCCACCCCCCCCTGATGTAGGTGCGGAGCTGGGCGAGCGTGGAGTCCTCCTCCGATGCAAGCTGAAGGTCCTCCAGGGAGACCGTGGCCTGGAGCGGGCCGTGAAGGACAAGCTCCGGTTCCATCGGATCCGGGCACGTTTTGGGTGCCGGGTCAGGGGTGGCACGGGAGAGCAGGTCAGCCACTACATTCTCCCTGCCGGGAGTAAACACTGTGGTGAAGTTATATGGTTGGAGCCTCTCAGACCAGCGGTGAATCCTCAATGGCTTGTGGCCCGACCCGGATGTAGCGAGCAGGGCGGTTAGAGCCTGGTGGTCCGTCCGCAGCGTAAAATGACGTCCGTACACGTACATGTGCCACCGTTCACACGCCCAGACACAGGCCAGAGCCTCGTGCTCCCCCACCGAGTACTTCTGTTCCGCTGGGGAGAGAGCGCGGGTGGCAAACGCCACTGGGCGCTCCACGCCCCGCTGGACCTGAGACAGC
Organism: Notolepis coatsorum; assembly: GCF_963971535.1. Lineage (NCBI taxonomy): Eukaryota > Metazoa > Chordata > Actinopteri > Aulopiformes > Paralepididae > Notolepis > Notolepis coatsorum. Next base: position 89,189,102 of record NC_140171.1, on the reverse strand, counting down.
GCAGCCCCGATCGCCGTATTGGACGCATCACAGGTGACAAACGTCGGGCTCGCCAGATCGAAGAACGCGAGCACTGGTGGTGAGGTGAGCTGCGTTTTAAGTTGGTGAACAGCGCTAGAGCAGGCTGGGGTCCACTCCCAGACCGCGTCCTGTTTCAGGAGCCTCCGAAGCGGGGTGGTGGTTGTGGAGTATTGGGGAAGGAAGCGAAGGTAGTAGGCTGTCATCCCTAGAAACGACGAGAGCTGCGCTGGGCAGGACGGCTCAGGCAGGCGCAGCACGGCCTCCACGTTAGACTGGAGCGGGCTGAGGCCATCAGCAGACAGGCAGAACCCCACAAATTCGATGACTGGGACAGAGAAGGTGCACTTGTCCCCATTCAGCGTGAGGTTGTGACCGGAAAGGACGTCCAGCACCCTCGCCAGGCACTCGTCGTGGATGGCTGATGTTGCACCATGGACCACTATGTCATCCAAAAAAACGACCACGCCCGGGATGCCGGCGAAGATGGTGGCCATTATTTTTTTAAAACAGCTGGGGGCCGAGCTGAGACCAAAAGGCATGCGGGTATACCTAAACACTCCGACATGCGTCACGAAAGCCGTAAGGTAGCGACTGTCAGGATGCAGTGGAACCTGCAGGTAGCCCTGGCGAAGGTCCAGTTTGGTGAAAACTGAGGAGCCGTAAAACTGTGCCGCCAGTTCCTCCACTGTGGGCAATGGGTACTTATCCGGAATCACTGCTTTGTTCACCTGCCTGAGGTCGACGCATGGACGCAGTCCCCCTAATTTCCTTTTGACTATCACCAGGTTGGAAACCCATGGTGAAGCGTCGACGCGCTCGATGATGCCCGCATCCAAAAGCTTCTGCAGCTCGGCGGTGACATCGTCGCGTAGGGCGAGGGGCAGGCGGCGCAGCGGCTGGATCACCGAACGCACCTCCGGGATGAGGAGAGGCTGGTGGTGAAACGCAGTGAGGCAGCCCAACCCACTAAACAGAGCAGGCCAGCGCTGGTGCCAGGGCGAACCCACAGACAGAATGTCAGCCCCTGTATTGTCCACCAGGGAGAACCCGAGCCCACAAAACAAATCGTAGCCCATGAGGTTGGCTCCCTGATGACACTTGGAAAGTGAAGTTCAAGTTTCTTTAATAGTTGTCATACAGAAGTACAGAATACTTTCATACAAAATGCTTCTTACTGTTACGCTCCAGAGACTGTGCTAGACAAGATAGTATCAAACATAGTATACGTGTAATTTAGAAGAAGAAAAAGAGGTCACAGTGTTCGGTATAGACATATGTACAATGTTCTGAGTTACCATATAATATACAATACTATGCAGTGTACTAATGTACAGTACTATCTAGTGCAAAGCAGAAATGGGATGAGGTACAATTTAGGTACAATTTACAGTAAGGTGTACGAGTTGTAGTGCAATCCTTCATCAATAAATATAAAGTGTGGGGAGTGGGTGCTACAGTGTGTTTGTTTAAAGTGGGTGTGTGCTATAAAGTGTGTGGAGTGGGTGCTACAGTGTGTTTGTTTAAGTGAGTGTGTGCGTGTGGATGTGTGTGCTATGTGCGTTTGGTGGTTGTTGTTGTGTAGTGTTCATTCATTGTTCGTTTAGCAGCCTGATGGCCTGGGGATAGAAGCTTCTTCTGAGTCTTTCTGTGCTCGCCTTGAGACTCCGGTATCGCTTGCCTGACCGCAGCAGTTCAAAGAGGCAGTTGTTCGGGTGACTGGAGTCTTTAATGATTCTCTTAGCCTTGCCCTTGCAACGCTTGTTGTAAATGTTCTGGAGGGTGGGGAGCCCCCCTCCAATTGTGCGTTCGGCTGAACGTGTCACTCTTTGTAGTCTGCTTCGGTCTTGTGCAGTGCTATTCCCAAACCAGGAGGTGATGTTGCCGGTCAAGATGCTCTCTATTGTACATGAGTAGAAGTTCTTAAGGATCTTCTGACTGACTTGGAACTTCCTTAGGCGCCTGAGGAAGTAGAGGCGTTGTCGTGCCTTCTTCACAACACTGTCAATGTGTGTGGTCCATGTCAAGTCCTCGGATATGTAGGCTCCGAGGTACTTAAAGCTGTTGACTCTCTCAACCGGTGCCCCGTCGATGCTGAGGGGGCTGTAGTCCTTGACCCCCGACCTCCTGAAGTCCACAATCATCTCCTTTGTTTTGCTGACGTTCAGGGAGAGGCTGTTTTCCTGGCACCATCCCGCCAGGACCTTGACCTCTTCCAGGTAGGCCCTCTCGTCGTTGGCAGAGATCAGGCCCACCACCACTGTGTCGTCAGCAAATTTGATGATTGTATTGCTACTCCGCTGAGCCACACAGTCGTGTGTGTACAGGGAGTAGAGGAGGGGACTCAGAACACAGCCCTGGGGGGCCCCTATGTTGAGGGTGATGGATGAGGAGGTGCAGTTGCCTGCTCTCACCACCTGAGGTCTGCCAGTCAGGAAGTCCAAGACCCACTGGCAGAGGTCATAGTTCAAGCCCAGGTCCCTGAGCTTGGCTATGAGTATGGAGGGGACTATGGTATTGAATGCCAAGCTGTAATCGATGAATAGCATTCTCACATAGTTCCCCTGCCTCTTGTCCAGGTGTGATGCTGCTGTGTGCAGCACATGGGCTATGGCGTCCTCCGTGGACCTGTTGGGGCGGTATGCAAATTGCAGGGGGTCCATGTTGATGGGGAGGGAGGAGCAGATGTAGCCCTTTACTAGCTTCTCAAAGCACTTCATGGCTATGGAGGTGAGAGCTACAGGGCGGTAGTCGTTGAGGCAAGCAGGCTTGGATTTTTTGGGTACAGGGATAATAGTGGACTTCTTCAGGCAGGTGGGGATGACAGCCTGTTCTAAGGACAGGTTAAATATGTCAGTGAATACTGGGGCCAGTTGGTCGGCACAGACTTTTAGGACGCGGCCGGGGATGCCGTCCGGACCTGCTGCCTTCCCGATATTCACTTTTTTAAAGGTCCGCCTCACCTCATGCTCTGTTACCCTGAACACTGCGCCTCCATCAGCAGCCGACCCCCCCCCCCCATTGCCGTGGCTTGTGAGCTGGTGTTGTTATTACCAGCATCAAACCTCGCATAGAAGGTATTGAGGTCATTTGCTAAGGAGATGTCACTGTTCAGTTTGAGGGAGGCGCCCTTGTAGTCTGTCATCGTTTTGAGCCCCTGCCACATAGCTCTAGAGTCAGCTTGTTCAAACTGGAGTTCAATTTTATCCCTGTAGCGCCGTTTGGCCTCTGACACTGTCCTCCTTACGTTGTATCGCGCCACCTTGTGGTCATTCATGTTGCCTGCCACTAGGCCGTCGTTGTATGCTTTGGTGCGCTCTTTCAGAGCTTCACGGACGGATTTGTCTACCCAGGGTTTTTGATTTGGGTAAACTCTCATTTTGGTAGTGGGGATTGTTTCTTCGACCCTAGTACAAACATAGTCCAGCACTGTTTCCGTGTAGACATTAATGTTATCTGTGTCGCGGAACACATTCCAGTCTGTGCAGTGAAACACAGACCGGAGCGTCTCCTCTGACGTCAAATCCCATTTCTGCACCTCTCGCGAGACTACAGGAGTACTTTTTATTCTCTGTTTGTACTTTGGTGAAAGAAAGATTGACGCGTGATCTGATTTACCAAAGCCACTATCAGAATGAGCCTTGTAGCCACCTTTAAATTGCGTGTAACAGTGATCTAGGATGTTACCGCCTCTGGTGTTGCAAGTCACATGCTGATAGAAGTCAGGTAATACCTTTCTCAGATTGGCGCTATTGAAATCTCCCAGCACCAAAATGGCGGCGTTAACGTTCGTCGCTTGTATTCTATTTACCTCGTCGTGGAGTCTGGAGAGCGCGGCGTTGTTGCTGGCTTGCGGTGGAATATACACTCCGATCAGGATGATCGCCGTTAACTCCCTCGGGAGGAAGAAAGGACGGCACTTGATGGTTATATACTCCAGGTCTGGGCAGCAGTGGTTGGATAATTCCTTCACGTTAGTTGGATCGCTCCAATTTTTGTTAAACATGAAGGCAATACCTCCTCCACGTTGTTTACCGGACTCTGCTGTCCGATCCTTGCGATGGATAAAGAAGTGATCGGCTGGTTGAATTGCGTGGTCTGGAACCTCCGGCGTGAGCCACGTTTCAGTGAAGCAGAGAACGTTGCAGTCCCTAACGTCTCTTTGGTATTGAATCCTTGCTCGGATGTCATCCAGTTTATTGTCAATTGATTGTACATTGGCTAGCAATATACTGGGCAATGGTGTTCGGTGGCGTCTGGATCTCAGCCTGTTACGGATCCCAGCTCTCTTCCCACGCCGTCTGGTTCCTCTGTTCCTGGGATCAAGGAACAAAGGATCTGGTCCTAATCTCCGGAGAATCTCTTCAGGCCATTGTTGTGGTTCGGAAAGCTGGTCCAGTGAGTAATCCAGTTGGTAAGTTTCCCGTAATCCAATGTCTATGAGTGACTGACGGTCATACACATTAAATGCACCAACAGCTGGTACAAACAAAACTCTAAAAACTATAAATATTAACAAAAGTAAGCACAGTCTCGACGGAGCGCACAGACAGGGAAGGGCCTTGGTCACGTAGCACACGGTGAAGGTGATTGTGCCTGCCATTCCTATCTTAGAGTGTCCATACCCATACAGGTCCTCTGTGTTGGCGGTGAGCGCCCGGCGCGGGAAAAGTCGTCGAACCGTGGAAATGTTCAAAAGTGACTTGGAAGCCAGTTCCACCGTGCACCATTTAAATGCACGAGGTGGCGTCCACTGAATGGATGGTTGTCGGCGTAGGTGGACGTGGCGAGGGTGGCGGCGTGCTATCAGCACCGGGAGCAGAGCGGCAGACCCGGGAAAAATGGTTCTGCCTGCCACAGCGTTAACACCTCTGTCCCCTGGCAGGGCAAACTGGAGCCCGGCTGGGGTGTGATGAGGAGCCACAATTTCCACACACGGCCCGGCGTGCTGTTGACGCGGTCGTACCCCGGCGTGCAGCGAAATTTACCTCCAGGCTGTCCTCCGGGAAAACCGGTTCGGGAAACTCCCCGGACGGCGCCACTGTTTGAGTCAACATCAGAGGTTTGGGGAAAACATTACTGGAGGATGCTAGCTGTGCTGCCAAACCTGCTGCTGACTCGAGATGGAAAGCAATATTAACAGCCTTTGTCAATGTCAATTCATCTGGCATCATTAATAGCTTATCCCTGAGCTTAGGGTTGTTAGTATGTTCAGCTAGCTGATCCCGTATCAGTTCATCTTCCATCACTCCAAATTTACAGAGGCTAGCCAGGCCCCGTAGGTCAGCTACATAGTGGTGGATCGACTCACCCACTTGTTGACGTCGCTGACGGAAAACGATCCTCCGGAGCATGACGTTTTGTGGAGCAGCGAAATGTCCCGACAGCAGTGTGACACAGTTTGCATAACTCGGTGCAGCTCCTAGAGTCCTAAAGATCCGTTGTCCCTCGGTTCCTAGGTTGTGAATGAGCAGAGCTCTCTTCCAAGCAGCGTCAGCGTCGGCGAGCCCGACGGCTATTATGAACGTATTAAACGCTTCCAGCCAGTGAATCCACGGAACCGGTGGCTCGCCAGGCATGGCGAGGAACGGAGAGAGAGGTGCAAGTAGGGAATCCATAATCCCATCCTCGTCGCCAATATTATGTCTTCAAATAACGCACCGGACTGCGGCTTAACGTTTGACGGTTTATTTGATCCGCTCCACCAGTGCACAACACACACACACCATCTCCCGTTACCACAACGCTTTACGGTATATTACAGCAGTGTCGCAACATTACCGTGCCATCTTAAAGGCCCGGTGAACACCGTTGTGATTCACATACACAACACCCCGGTCCGGCGCGACCAGGATCAAAGTCCTGCACTCCCGACGTACACGCTCCAACAGCTGAGCTATCAGGTGTATGGGAGGGAACGCGTACAGAATCCCGGGCGGCCACGGATACATCGAGAAGGCATCCACTCCCAGAGAGGGGTTGTCCTTCTGACTGACCGAGAACCACAAGGGGCACTGGTAGGACTGACTGCTCGCAAACAGGTCCACCACGGCCTCCCTGAATTGGTCCCAGACCTGTCTGACTATATCTGGACGTAGTCCCCACTAGTCCGGGTGAGGACCGCCGCGTGACATTACATCTGCACCCACTTTCTCCCTGCCGGGGATGTGGAGAGCCCTCAGGCTGCGCAGATTGAGACGCCCATAGCCAGAGTTCGACCGCCGCCCGGTGTAGACGGGTGGAGTGTACTCTTCCCTGTCTGTTGATATACGACGCTGACGTCGTGCTGTCCATCCTGATCAAAACATGCTCGCCCACCACAAGGAAGCACTGTCTTCAATTCCAACACATTGATATGTAGTGCAGACCGGGCAGCATGGTCTTGCCAGCTGCCCCCTACTGCGTCGGTCCGACACGTCCCCCCCCATCCCGTGAGGGCAGCGTCGGTGAAGACCGTGATGTGTGATAGCCTGCTGCCCATGGGGACCCCGCTGGTGAGGGCCCCAGGCCCCCCCCAGTGGTTGAGGTCCCCCAGTACTGACATGGGAACCTTCAGCTGCTTCCACTTGCCTCTCACAGGTCTATTTTCATACTGAAAAACCACCTCTGTATCCTCCTCATGAAGAGGAGGCCAAGAGGGACCACAGTTTGAGCAGATGCCATCATACCGAGCAGGCGCATCACGGACAGCGCCGTAACCGTCCTGCCAGAATATCCTCTCGCCGCCGCTCTGAGAGGGTTGCCCTCATAGACCTTGAGCTTAGAATTAAGCCCAAGTACTCCTGTTGACTGGGAAGAGGGGTACTCTTCTTCCAGTTCACAGCAAAACCCAGACTGGTGAGGAATTCCACCACCTGCCTGGTATGAGACCTGGCGATCTCCTCTGACCGGCTGAGGACCAGAATGTCGTCGAGGTAGAATAAAATTCGTAGATCTCAGAGGTCTCAGCGCGGTCTCCACGCACTTGGTGAAGGTGCGAGGAGCCAGAGAGTAGCCGAACGGCAGCCTCTGGTACTCGTACGCTATGCCCTGAAACAGGAAGCGTAGGTATCTCCTGTGAGGAGGGAAGATCGGGTTGTGAAAATACGCATCCTTCAGGTCTATGGAGGTGAACCAGTCTCCCACTCTGACAGCGCTTAACAGGTGTTTGACGGTCAACATTCTGAACCTTCTTACCACAATCAACCGATTGAACGCAGACAGGTCCAGTATGGGTCTGACACCTCCCGATTTCTTGGGCACCAGAAAATACCGGGAGTAAACGCCACTCATCGCGTCCTCCCTTGGGACCACAACGATGGCCTGCTTCGCCACCAGAAAACGAAGCTCTTTGGCCAGGGCTGTCACTGCCACGGACCCTAACAATAGAGTCTGTACCAAACCCAAAAACGGAGGGTGGGGGTGTGCAAACTGCAACACAAGCCCCACCCTTAGCGTTCTCTCCATCCACGCCGACATATGGCACTTCTGTAACCATACGTTGTGATAATCCCAAAGCGCCCCCGCAGCCAACTGGCGCTGGTCCGCTAGGAATCGTAGATAGGTGGCCCGGTCCCTCCCGCTGTGCATTGCAAACCCTGGTCTCGCCAACCGCGCGAGCAGGGTGTCTCGCGGAGGCGGGATATCGCACCCTGACTCTACCAACAAGGCAATCGCACCCAAGGGGGGACCCCGACAGAAAGGGGCGGTCTGATACGGGGGGAGCGACCATCACCCCCGGTGAATGATGCCCTCCCGCTGAGCATCTTCCCGGCTTAGCTTGCTGGGGACAGCCTGCTCTGCAGCTGGACATGCATGGTGTGTGGTCCCCATGCTGCCCGATAGGGTGAGTCCCTACACACCGCAGCCCTGTAGTGATATTACTACCACCCAAATTACGCGTGCCTGACTCACTACCGCTGCTAGGATTGGAAGTCCGGACGGGGGAGGCACTAACGTAATACCCAGCCTGGCGAGGGCGGGGCTGGGGGAACCCGTGCTGCGACCTCCTGGGCCTAGGGTTAGGTGACTTAGGTGACAGCTAATGGGGATCCTTTTAAACAATAAACAATAGGGTTCCCCCTCTGACAAAATCTTTTAGATATAGGGAACCCTGCTCCGTCGTCAGATACAACATTAGGCTCACCAAACACAGTGTGGGAGCCTCCTGACAGTACAGCATTCTCATAGACAGACCCAGGCCTAGCTAGCAGCTGGGTGTCAGCCCCTGTCTCCATTTTTAGGGCGTGCCCATCTAATACAGCCGATCCCTCGGCCGCAGAGGCTGTCGGAACCGTGATAACCTGTTCTCTTTGTGTCCAGGTTATCCCAGGCGGGGGACACATGGCCGCTGGTCGGGGGTCTCGCTGCAGCCACTGGCGAGACCATGCTCTCACCTCTGGCTGCGCGGTGTGGGGCGGCGTGGGGCCCCGGTCAAATACCGCCTGCACCTCCGTGGATAGACCAAAAAGTCCATCCGCGGAGAGGGGAGCCCTGAGGAGGAGACTCTCCTCTCCTCCTCCAGGGGAGATTGCTGCAACCAAAGATGCCTGTGAACAAGCGTCGACAGCATCCTAGCCCTCCCTGCGGTTATAGCTTGCGGCTGGGTCAAAAGCTGAATAACCTCAAAACCTAGGGCGAGTTTTGACCTCGGCTGGCCCTAAGGCCCCACCACCCGACACAATTTTTTACAGAAAAGCAGCCAATTGAGCAATGTTATTAGTTGCTGCTAAATTCTGTACTGGGCGGTATAAGCTTCATCAGCCCACTCAGCCACCTGCCAGGCCGACTCGCCCCTTGGCGTCGGCTTCCGGGCGGGATACCGTTCTACCATGTCAGGGCAAAGGACCGATACCACCTGCTTCTCTAAGCACGGCACACCTGTCCTGAGCCCTGTCGTCAGACCATCCACCCGTGTAAAGGGTAAATAACATTAGACACCGATTGACCGTCAGTAATGAAATGGTTAAGCGGAGGGAAAACTGGAGACAGTCCCGGCGGGACACATGGAAACGGAGCCCCAAAAACATTAGCATTAGCAGTAGCTGCGCGTGCCAGGATAATTGGAAAAACATTCAACAACGAGTCATGTTGACCACATTCATCCAAATACCCAGCCCCCCGCGCCAACCAGTGATGAAAATAACAACGCTATAAGTAACGGCGTTAGTTTTTTCAGTAATGAGTAATCTAACGGATTACTCTTCCAATCTTAATAACGCTGTTACCTTTACTGCAAAAAAATGCGGCGTGTTACTATGAATGAAGCTTTTTTTTTTCATCAGAAAGATCTCTGCGCCGAGAGGCAATCTGTCCTTCTCAGCCAACCTCAGCGCGCGATTGGCTGAGGTTGAGTAAAATGTCATGGTAAGCCAATCAGAGGTAAAGGTGGGCGGGTGTCTAAAGCATCCAGAGTCTGACACACAGCGCGACTTGAACACAAGCGATCAGTCAGCGTGAGACCGCGGTCCGTGTAGTGTACGTTTTGAGCGCAAATAATCCAAAACGAATCCAACAAACAACACGAGCGACTCAGTCAGCGTGAGACCGCGTCCATGAGCGTTTTTTGTTCAGTCTTGTTGTGTTGCAGCGCAGGGCACTATACAGTGGAGGCTACAACTGCTGACAGCCTTATCAACAGTGCTGCACTTCCTGGTTTAATAGCACAGTCTGGTGCTCAGAGATATCTATCTGTATGTCATGCATGTCTTAAATGTCATGATTAGATTAGTTTAGAATGATTAGATTAGATTATTATATCTGTGTCATGTATGTCATAAATGTCATGAATTGAAAATGGGGGACCCTGATGTAAACAAGACGAAAGTCTTTCTCTGGTCTGCATCCCCTTAACAATTGTGTGTATTGAGCTGTACTGTACTGTACCCATTCTGCAATCTGTTAATTAAAATGTTCAATCAATCAGTATATATTTGTTATTTATTTTTGGTATAGTGCTTAACAAGCATAATTTAGCGGGCGGCTACGTGGCGTAGTGGGCAAGGCACTCGCCACGAAATGCTGGAGACGCTGGGCTCGTCAGTTCGAGCCCAGCGCTCAACATTTGCTTTCAGTTTAGCTGGTCGTCCGTACTAATACACATTGGCCGTATTAGGGGGTGGGAAACTGATGGGTGGGGATTGGGCGTTGTGGACAGCGACTCCTACAGGTCGGTTGGTGCACCTGCGCAGTAGAATCAGGAAGTGTCGGGGGCAGCGTGAGCCTCCCACGCGTTACTCCTCGCCACTGAGTGATCGAGCTGCGCAGGTGAAAAGATGCGACTGCTGTTACCTCAAGTACCGGAGGGGACTTGTGCTATGTATGACTTAGTCCACATTGCAGCTGGCTTGTGGGAGGCAAGAAACAGCGTCCGTGACAGGGGAGGGTTGAATTGGATGATACGAAATTGGGATGGGAGAAAATATAGAAAAATGGGAGAACATTTTGATCAAAAAAAAAAAAAGCATAATTTAATGTTGCCCAGTTGTGGCCTGTTGATGGGCAATACATATCAAAAGTTCCAAAACATCTATTGTGTTTGTATGATCCACTATATAAACATAGTAATTATAATATCTACATACATGGCATTTGATTGGAGGCTAGTTTCACTTTGTCCCACAGCAACATTAAAATAGTTTAGATTTGTGTATGTTGTTTATGTAAAAAAAATTTAATCTTAGGGCGGCTACGTGGCGTAGTGGGCAAGGCGCTCGCCACGAATGACGGAGACGCTGGGCTTGCCTGTTCGAGCCCAGCGCTCCACATTGCTTTCAGTTTAGCTGGTCGTTCATACTAATACACATTGGCCGTATTAGGGGGTGGGAAACTGATGGGTGGGGATCGGGCGTTGTGGACAGCGACTCCTACAGGTCGGTTGGTACGCCTGCGCAGTAGAATCAGGAAGTGTCGGGGGCAGCGTGAGCCTCCCACGTGTTACTCCTCGCCACTGAGAGATCGAGCTGCGCAGGTGAAAAGATGCGACTGCTGTTACCTCAAGTACCGGAGGGGACTTGTGCTATGTATGACTTAGTCCACATTGCAGCCGGCTTGTGGGAGGCAAGAAACAGCGTTCGTGACAGGGGAGGGTTGAATTGGATGATACGAAATTGGGATGGGAGAAAATATAGAAAAATGTGGATAAAAAAAAAATTAAATCTTGAAAGTAACGCAATAGTTACTTTCTGAAGTAACTAGTTACTTTTATAATTTGTAACTGAGTAAGTAATTTAGTTAGTTTAGGAAGAAGTAACTAGTAACTGTAACTAGTTACTTTTTAAAAGTAACTTGCCCAACACTGGCGCCAACACATCGCCGGTCGTCTCACGAGACAACGAGTAGTATTGAACATGCTAGTACCAACGCCTGTCGTTGTCGGTCCTACCTGAGCTCGACGTGGCTCGACTGCCAAACGCCGCGCGTAGTCCATTGGTCCACTGCCAAGAGACGAGGACAGACCAGAATAGGACCGACATTCCGTCCGGACGCGCCGAGGAGGGTCCGGGGGCTGGGGAACCTCTGGCGAAAGTCCAACATTGCGTAATTTCTCTCTTTGCTTCATAATAACGTTCCACCTGGTTGAAGTGCATATGAACAAATCCACCGATGGAAAAAAACAAGGAAGGGCGTGGACATGACCACTTCCTGTGTCTTGTAGGCACGCATGGGAGTAGGCGTGGTCACGTGCAAGTGACGTGCATGTGCAATTTTTTCACGCGCACAGTAGGTGCAGGAGATGACATCTCATAATGGTAGAGCGAGACGCGATTGGCCAGTATGAATATATAACCTCTGCTTAATTACTTCAACAGCTTGGTTCAAGAGTGTGAAATGAGCACAACTTACGCTTGGCGTCGAAGACTTTGAACTTGATGAATCCGGGTATGTCGTGTTCTGTACATAACTAAAAATAGAGAGGGAAACAAAGATTAGTGCAGTAAAAACTACAATATCTCCATTGAAATGTAGTGGAGTAAAAGTATAAACTTCCCTAAAATGAAAATACTCACATAAAGTACAAGTAGCTTGAAATTGTATTTAAGTACAGTAGTTACGCACCCAGGGGCGTCGTTTTGGTATGGCAAGGTATAACTCACCATACCTTGGCAAATAAAAATTGTAAAAAAATATATATATATTATTATTTTTTTTTTATTACAATTTTTTATGTTGATTTAGAATTCGAATGTCAACATTATGAACGAAGCTTCTAACTATTCGGTACAGCCCTAGCATGTTTTGATATTGTCAATTATCTCACTTTTACTAGGTGACTTTTACTGTGACTAACTGAAATATGCCAAAAAAAAAGGAAAATGGACAAGACGTTTGGGCAGCAGAGACAAGTGATACAAGGACACAGGTAAGGTCTTACAATGGCTTAGTGATTATAACAGTGCAGTTCAGCATTCAGTAACCCATACATTTTGTGAACGTGTTTTTGTTACTGCATTCTGTTGAACACACCTCAGAACCGTACCTACTGAAAATTGGCTCAATTGCAAGAAAAATAATAGACAGTTATGATATTACATTCTGCATAATTTGTATGCAAAATATTGTGGTTCCCTGCTTTAGTCTGTTGACACATTTGTATACTAAAAATGCTTGTGTCATACCTAAATGTCATAAGTGAATTGTATAGAAACAACTCACCAAAAGTGACTATTGTACAACTGATTTGACAAAAAAAATCCACAGAGGGGGGGAAACCCCCCCTTCCCCCTCCCTCCTCGCCATACCTTGGCTTTTACTGAAATGACGCCACTGTACGCACCCCAGTTAGTGGACGCAACACAAGGCCACAGACAGGGTAGGTGAGGGTGCAGTGACACAAAACCACAGAAACAATTTGCAAAATAATAGTATTTATTTCACAAAATCAAAACACAGCAACACAGAGAGCAAGGAGGACTTTCTAGTGGCACCAAATAAAATACTACTAAATAGGACTTGGATGTCTTTAACCAGGCTAGCATTTGTGTCAGCTAATCATCAGAAAAATATGAATAGTCCCCCCCAATAATATGTGCTATCAAGAGTAGTGTATCTACTCCCACTCTGTAATTCTAGTTTCGAAATACTCCTAAAAGCTTCATTTGCGTATTCAAATCATTAAAATTTGTCGTAAGATGGTGGCTTGCAGACGCGAACGGCCTGGTTTCGGGGAGTTGCTGGAGCCGGATGAGGATGCGTCTGCTTCTCCGTGGCCGATGGAAACTGAGGATTACATGGTAGAGGCAGATGGGTTCTTGTTCGATGCCCCGGTGGAGACATGTCCGCCTCCCGTTCAGGATAAACTGGCAGGGGGTGATATGTCTCCTTGGGGTCCCTCGTATGCTGATGTTGGGTTAGAACCTCCGACTCAGCGACGGGATACCCTGTTATCAGCCACATCGGAATGTGGCTCTGCTATGACCAGTAGTCTGCCGCATGTGAGGGACGCGGACTCGGTGGGGGAAAGTATGCAGGGGGAACTACGTGCTTTGTTCCCCGAGCTCATGGCGGCGGCGGCGGCAGTCGCAAATGGCGTGCCGCTGCCGCAGCCACTGCCTGTTCCTGTCCATGATGATCTCATAGGTAATTTATGGCAACGTCGTCCTGTGAGGGAGACGCACAATTACATGTGTGTTTAAGCAAGGCCTGCGGCTTACACTCGGTCGAAAGGGTTTTTTCTTCCTCGACCTGAAGACTTAGGTTCTTCATATAAAGGTAGAGGTTAGTTGTGTGTTCTGTTGCTTAAACGGTGATATTGAGCCACAACACTGTTGTGTTGGTCTGCAGTAATGCTCGTGTGTGTAAGGGTACCGCAGTCTTTTAGGCCGCTCTCTCTCTCTCTCTCTCTCTCTCTCTCTATCAAATCTTCTGTGTTCTTGCAACATAAACACAGGTGTCGTGTTCACACATATAAACTTTGGCCTTGTTATAAACCCTGTTCACAGACTTGTCTGTGGCTAGCGTGCATTGAGTTGGCTTATCCTTGGATATTCGCTGTTCATTAGTGTAGCTAAGGGGCTACACGACCCTGACTGTATTAAAGATTGTTTTAGATTAAACCACTACTAAAGAATATTAATAGCCAGACAGTACAATTAGACAAAATGGCGGACACTCAATTGACTGCGCGGGGACAGGGATACCAAGTTAATAAGCATTTTAATAGTCATAGCAACATACATATTAGTTATCACGGTTCTCCTTTAATAATAGAATGTCAGTGCAACAAAGTCAGCGGTAACGAATAGTTCCTAGACTACGGATACTCGACCGGTGGAGCTCTGAAGGGAGTGAGACGAAGCGAGGCGATACAGGGAAAGCAAGATGGTGGCTGGAGACGATGGTTTCTCTCTAGAGCTCCTGCCCCAGAGAGACTGTAGACTGGTCGGATAATCCTGTCGCCGCTGGAAGAAGGGGTCTCGTACGGAACCGGTCCTTGTAATCCTAGCGCCCGATGGCAGGGTTAATAGCTATTAATCCAAAAGCCCGTTGGCATAGATGGTAGCTAGCTAGCTTCGTTTGTACGTGAAGCTAACCCGCAGACGGTCTCCAATGAGTAGTTATATCCAAACGGCGCTGGGTTTAACTATAAGTCTCTCCACGTTACTTCGCTTACACAAGTCACTATACTGTGCCAATAAAGGCTCGACAATATTATAGTCGTATCTAAATAGCCATTAGCTCTCTATAACGATACACCGCTGTCGGTCTGTGTACAACTGCACCAGACGTCTTTCACTCTCGCTCTGCTAGTTTTCCTGTTATGCTACTGCCGCTGCTGCTTGCACCGTCTACACAATATACTCTATCTGGTCCCTGTTGGGCTCAGCCTGTTCACCTGTACAGAATCAATGCGCTCGCTCTGGGCTTGTCCGGGCATGTCTGAACATGTCTAGAAACATGTCTAGGGGGCGCGTCTCTGGCGCCTAGTCGTTAAGAATGGGATCTACCATAAGCGAATGGAGAATACTGTTAGGCAAACAGATGACGTAACGATATATATCTTATATATATAAACAATATATAAGTTATACAAAATAATAAACGCAGACTTTCAGTGTTAATCTGGACCTTCAGAACAATTAGCATACTGGCTACTTAAGGTATCATATGGCTATTGTTATTGTCGTATTCGAGGGTTGGGCTTGCGAGTACCGAATAAACCCCTCCTTCCCTCTTCTGATTGGTCGTTTTTTATTTTTTATCCTCTTTTCATTCGGTCCGGCCAAGCTGCACGGGGGGGGGGGTTTCCCTGACTCCGCACCTATCACGGGCAGTTGAGTCATGGGATTCCCCCCGTCATAGAATAAGTCACTGGGCACGTTTCTATTGGACGACGGCTTCCGTGAGTTTTTTACAGACCCATGTGTGGTTCTCTGTTATTGTCAAGTTGTCGGGGCAGAGCGTAGGAACTTGGTGTTCTGCTACGCTCGATGTATGTGTAACTTGAGTCTGTTGGTCACATGGCTCAATGTTACCGTGACTTTTCAATTTATGGCTCACGTGGGAAGTCTCTCCGAGGATTCCCGTCTCCTCCCTGTGGTGAGGTTGGCGGGGTGTAAAATGAAAAGATTTTTTCCCTCAGCCGCGTCACATGGGATCCATGTCGGTCTGTGTTTTTCTTTCTTTTTTAATAAAAAGAGGAGAGGAAATTAAGCACGACGGCTTCTTGTCGTTCTCCCAGGCGACTTGGAGGAACAATGTCTGGTGTCTTGTTAGACTATCCATTGATGTGTTTGGGTCTCGACGCGTACATAGTGCTGGCTCTGGGTGTTTCTGATAGGAATCACGCATGAGGCTTGTGCGCCTTGGTTGCTCGTTATTAAAACTGCGTTTTTATAGGGCAACTGGGATGGAGTTGGTCTCTTCCGAGCGCCAGTTTACTAGGTTTGTCTCGACGAATTCTCGTTCATATCTGGGGGATGTTAATGGAATAGATCAAAGCATAGGTGGAGGGGTCTCACGCCTTTGGGGTAGGCCACTGAGCGCGTTACGAATGGGACCGTCTGGGTGGCGCCCTCTGTAATGTTTTAGATCGACACGCGTACCTACCCCCCCTCCTGGAGTTGGGGATGTCGGCGTGATTAGGGCACGGGACTGGTTCTGGTCACGCTGGTCCAGGTCAGTTAACCCGTTGTCCGCCGGGGACGCAGATCTTCTGTTCTGGTACCCTGAGGGACTTGTGCTTTTTTCAGGGGGAAAAATGCTGGGTCGGCCCGGGTGTCACAGGGTTGGGCGTTATGGAGATGTTCGTGGTTGTGCTACGTTTACCCCTCACTGTTGTTTGGTCCATGTTGTACCTTGTGCTGTCATGAAGAGGCCTGGGTTTCTCCATTCTTTTCGCCCCTCTCTTCTCCCGCTTACGCAGAGCTGAGAGGGGGCTGTTGAGGTGGTCTTTATAGGACTCCTCTGGCATCCCTGTGTGCATCCCGGTCCGCCGGGCCCGGTCCGAAGTTGTTTTCGTCGACCCGTAGGCCTGGGATAACCCCTTTTTGAAAACTGAAACACTTGTACTGCGGTACCAGTTGATCTCCAATTTTTTTTTTATCCAAAAAATAAATAAAAAAATAAATTGCAGTGAGGCCACTGAACTTAGAAACAGGCCAGTACAGTGTTTCTAGTTACTGCAGCGCAATAGTTAGATAACCTAGGTGGGGAACAACCAGGAGATCACTGCAACTCACACAAGTTGGAGAACTATCTCTCTCTCTATCTTGCTCTCACACACACACACAAAAGGAGCCACATGTGATTGGTGGAGGTGGGACCCTTACAAAAAACTATTGTTGCTAATCATTGACACATGCTAGCCTGTAATAATCCCCCCAGAAAAATCTACTTTGCATTTGATATATTGCAAATATATGCCATCACACACTGGCATTTAAAGGGTTAGAATTATAAAATTAATATGTGGTGTTATGATCAGGGCTGAAGTTGAAAAATGCCCCCAGACCCCCTGCTTAAAAAGTGGCCTGACTGGGGCTATATTTTGCACTATATTTCCTGGCCTGAATGATTTCCCCAGTCCGGCCCTGGTTAAAAGCCTCCAATGCTTATTAGTGTGTGTGCGCTTGAACGTGTGCATGTTTCAACCATACATTTCCATTTATTAAAAAAAAAATATATATATATATATATAATTTTAATTTTTTTTATCTCCTATAATAGTGGGGGTCGCGGCTCTCTGACACCGTTATTTTTGGGTCACGGCCTGAAAAGTTTGGGAACCCCTGCACTACCACACTACATACGGTTAACCCTTTCACTACCACACTACCGAAGGTTAACCCTTTCACTATCACACTACAGGTGGTTAACCATTTCACTACCACACTACCGAAGGTTAACCCCTTCACTGCCACACTACAGAAGGTTAACCCTTTCACTGCCACCCTACAGAAGGTTAACCCGTAGTGTGGTAGTGAAAGGTTAACCTTCGCTAACCCTCGCTAAATGCACTAAAGAGACGTCCCACTGGGTTTCATCTAGAAAGCTTAGGAATTAACGTACGTCCTAAATCTGATTATTATTTGAACTTGGTCTCCAGCTCTTATTCCAATCCTGCAAGGTTCTGGAATCGAATACGAGCAATTCTGCTGCTTCTCTACCTTCTCATGTTGAGTTTGACAATCGCTTATTATAAGATCAGAGTACAGGAGAGTGACGTTCTTGGATTTAGATTATTTGACCTTACAGCAGCAATGGCATTTCTTTAGAATAAAATGGAATAAAATAAGGCATATAGTGAAATAGTAACTTAATATAAAATAGGCAATAGAGGTAGCATAAATTAGTAGCATAAACATTATGTTAAAGTAGCATTGAAAATATAATGCAGTACAGTATATAATTATTATGTCTGCACGTTCTACGTTGCACTACTTTTATTGTCTTTTATACCTATTATGTCTGCATTTTATACATTGTTTTTATTCTGTCGACTCTCCAGAACATTTACAACAAGCGGTGCATGGTAAGGCTAAGAGAATTATCAAAGACTCCAGCCACCCAAACAACTGCCTCTTTGAACTGCTGCGGTCAGGCAAGCGATACCGGAGTCTCATGGCAAGCACAGAAAGACTCAGAAGAAGCTTCTATCCCCAGGCCATCAGGTTGCTCAACGAACAATAACACACTATGCAACAACCACCAAATGCACTCACAGCACACACATCCACACGCACACACTCACTTTAAACAAACAACTCACTGCAGCACCCACTCTACACACTTTAGAACACCTAAACACACTTTATATTTATTGGCAAAGAATTTGCACTACAACCCATACCTCAGTACACCTTACTGTAAATTGTACCTAAATTGTACCTCATCCCATTTCTGCTTTGCACTATATAGTAGATTGTATAGTATATTGTATGGTAACTCAGTTACTTCTACTCTGCATTGAACATTGTACATATGTACATACTGAACACTTGTGTCTACGTACGTGCTTTCTTTTTTTAACTTGCTATACTTATTTTATTTTATACTTATCTTTTTTGTCTAGCACAGTCTCTGGAGCGTAACAGAAAGAAGCATTTTGTATACAAGTATTCTGTACTTCTGTATGACAACTAATAAAGAAACTTGAAACTTGTATGCTGATTTTATGCCTATGCTCATTTTATGCTGTGGGGCAATTTGGGCTGCGGTCCATGTGTGAAGGGTGCTATATATATACAGTAGATAGTTATTAATATTCATTATTATTATATTATAACAAATGTATGCATTGAAATGTAAGTCTCGACGACATTGGCAATGAGGGTGACCTCAATTGTCCTTTTGCGAGAATAAATAAAGGTTTGAATATAATACTGTATATACAAAATATATGGCTGTAGTTGGGATTCCGGGGATGACACAAGCATGGTGTCTTGGATGGGGATGTGGTGGGGATTGATGTGTAGGGTGTTTGGGGGACTGGCTGTTCCAGGGGGTTCACATGCTTTCGAGCAACACTGTACTTACTTGTACTTATTTTATGCCTATTCTTATGTCTGCACTTTCTACATTGCACTACTTGTATTGTATTTTATACCTATTCTTATGTCTGCACTTTATGCATTGCACTACTTGTATTGTTTTTTATACCTATTCTTATGTCTGCACTTTATGCATTGCTTTTATTCTGTCAACTGTATGCAAATTATATGCCTATGTTCATTTTATGCTATTTGCTGTGAAGCAATTTGAGCTGCAATCCATGTATGAAAGGTGCTATATAGATAGTTATTATTATTATTTATTATTATTATATTATTTAAAAATATGTATGTATTGAAATGTCTGTAAGTCTCGATGACATTGAAAATGAGGGTGACCTCAATTGTCCTTTTCGAGAATAAATAAAGGTTTGAATTTAATCTACTGCACCGTAGAAATGGCAGCGGTGATACACATACGTTGTCTCAAGACTTAGTCCTGCATGTATCATCAAATGCGCATGTCGGTGTGAAATTTATGTGTGCCATTATTCACAATTATATCAACTGTAATAATTGTGGAATATTACTATAATGAGCTGTATGTGTATGAACCAAGCATCTCACTGTAATGTTCCTGTACTTTATTTGTGACAATAAACTACTACTACTACTACTACTACTACTACTACTACTACTACTACTACTACTGTATTGCAACCTGTCAAGACGTCTTTGAATGAATCAATCTCTCACTCAAGTAAAAGGACTCATGCTAGGACTGTGAAAGAACATCTGCCATTTTTATTTAACCCCGAAAGGAAAAGTCCAATGAATAGCCTGGATTCTCTACTGTTCAATTTTAGTTCTGAAACCTCTTTTTTGACAATATTGTAAGAGATATACAAAGAGTTGTTATTATGTATTATTTATTATTATTATTATTATTAAAGGAACACGCCAACATTTGGGGAAGCTTACCGTCTTCTCCAGAGAGAGACAAGAAGATAGATACCAGTTTCCTCTCTGTGCGTTCAGTAGAAAGCTATCTGGCTGCACGTTAGCTTAGCACAATGAATGGAACGGACAGTGACGGTTAGCCTTCGGGACAGGCGTTAGTTGGACAATGCCTAGGCTAACCGGCACTGTCCGCTTCCAACTCATTGTGCTAAGCTAGGCTAACGTGCAGCCAGATAGCTTTCGACTGAAAGCACAAAGAGGAAACTGGTATCTATCTTCTTGTCTCTCTCTGGAGAAGACGGTAAGTTAGATTCCCAAAATGTTGGCGTGTTCCTTTAATGTGTGTGTGTGACCTTTACCCTCTGCAGCTGCTCTTGGGCGACGCAGGGCGGGACGTTGTAGAAGTGCAGCACGGCGGCCGGCGGCTGGATGATGTTCTTGGACGCCTGGCCCCTGCTGAAGCGGTTGTTGCGCGTCATGGCGAAGTCCTTGTAGCTGCTGCTGCCGTCCTCCAGCTCGAAGACCTGGCTGGGGATGACGGCCTGCTGCTTGGACACGCTGCAAGGAGCCAGTGGTGGAGGAAGTACACAGCTCCTTACTTAAAAGAACACGCCAACATTTTGGGAAATGAATGAATGAATGAATGGAAGCGGAAAGTGATGGGTAGCTTTTATTTTTTTTTAAATAAATAAATTTTTTCAATTTATTTTACATAAAAAATATATATCAGAATGTGATATATATCAGAATATCAAATCAAATCAAATCAAATGTATTTGTAAGGCCCGACAACACACGTTAATGTCCCCATGGGCCGGACACGTCTTCTTTAACTCATTCAGCGCTGGCCGGATATGACCAAATTAGGGCTAGCGCTTTAATCAATGGGAGGACGGGGAAATTTGCGAGTGCTTAAAATATATCTTAAATTATGGCTATGGGTCTAATACACCTGTCGCTTATCAATGACTTGCTTGCAGTCAACATGTACGAAACGGATTGTTTTTTCATCGGTACATTTCCGTTCGATACCGTTTTGAATACGAGTATAGTTTTGGAGATTTCTAGTAATTCCAGAGAAAGACGCGATAATAGCCCTTTAGTGGAATACACAAAACACGTAATTTTTCGGCTGATTTATGAATTGTTTTCAAATAAACTCTAGATTATCGATAGTATATGTGTCCTTATGCACGATACAAAAGCGGGCTGAAAAATTGCTTATCCATGCCTTGCTCAGCGCCAACGGCACGCACACACACACACGCGCTCCGATGGCGGTGAAAGGAACATCTGATTAACCCAAGATTCGTAACATAAAGTCAGATGTTCTGCAAAAAGATTAATCCAATTCCTGATCGCCATTCCAAATATCGATTGCGTCCAATGATCCAATGTTATAGTCCAAAACACATAATCCATGCTGCTCCCAGTCCCCCCAGTCAACGTGGTACAACGATACTGCATGCCCGAGAAGCAAAACCCAGACCGGACTTTCTTTCTTGATGCACATCCCCAGCCAATCCAATCCAATGATGTGCAATACCATCCGGGAGACGATAGGCGGCGGTATTTGCCATTTTGCGAGCTCAGACCCATTCCCAACGATAACATCAGGTTGGATGGATGAAAATGAATGGATATCGCTAATAAAAGAAATAACGATTAAAAGCCGACTATACTCGTGATTGGCGTTCAAGCGATGGCGAGTTAACCCGACTATACTCGTGGTTGGCATTCAATGAGTTAAACAAGTCAAGAAGAAACATCACAATAAGTCAAGAACAGAACAAAAACACCATAAAGTCAATTTTTTTTTAAATAAATGCAACACTCCCAGACATACCCCACGCAAAGGTAAGGAAAAACTCACTAAAACCTAGCAATAGGAAAAAATGCACCACAGGCAATGTGGAGGAGAGAAACCTTAGAAGGGTCATTCAAGGGGGGATCTCCCTTCTTAGATGTCGGTGATAGTAGTGTTGCAGTAAAACAGGCGAACAGTTGGTAAGCATTCACTCATATGTGTGGTGAAACACAGATAAGTGCATGCGATAGCAACTGAACATTTTGAAAGATTTGAGGCAAAGGGGTGGCGCAGAGAGGGTCGCATCCTCCCGGTCACCATCACGGGAAGTCCAACACTCCGATCATCACTCCGAGACAGCCACTCACAGGGAGACAGGGAGATGGGACAGGTGTTAGACAGTTTGCGTGATTGTGATGGGCGGACATAGCAATAGATACAAGTGGTAGGCATATATGTGAATATAATAGATGTACTTAACCCAGCAATGAACTCCACGTCTAAACCACGTTGACAGACCACGGACAGAAGACGGTGAGAAGCTGATCCATGGCCTTGGTGGTGCACGTAGTACAGTCACTGCAATCTTGGCCAAGACCCCGAGACATCCACCACCGTGGTCAGCACTACGAGACAACCACTCAGAGAGATGGGGGGGTTTGGGGACTGGGGTTAGAGAGTTCCCATGTTCGTAGTGGGCGGAGATGGAGCAATACATACATGTAGTGAGCATATGCATGCATGGTGACAGTAGAATCATAGTATATAAGATTTTTTTTTTATTGAGTAATAGATAGAACTATTGCAGGCGTATGGATACAGGATGAGATACAAGACAATAGCTCAGGGCCGTATGCCCTGGGGGGCAGGAGAAGCCACTCAGAAGGTTCAGTACTGCAGGCCAGACAGAAGGCGATATGAAGCTGTTCCATGGGACCGGTTGAGACAGAGACAGAGGTTAAAAAGGTTCTCCCATGTCTGCAGAAAAGCAGACATGGCAGCAAATAGACATCCTGACTAAACTAGACAGATTAATCTAAGGGTCAGTCCCCGACCAGGTGAGATCAGGGTAGGTTGAAGGAGAGAGAGAAAAGATGGGTCTTAAGCTGGGATTTAAAAGCTTCGACAGAGCAGGCGCCCCTGACGACGGCAGGTAATTTGTTCCACAGGTAGGGAGCACGGTAGACAAAGGCTCTGTGGCCGGCGAATTTCTTTTTAACCCTAGGAATCGATAGAAGCCCCGCATTTTGTGAGCGCAGAGCACGAGCGGGCGAGTATCGAGAGATGAGATCGGATAGATAGAGCGATGCGAGCCCATTTAAAATTTTGTAGGTGAGGAGTAGCACTTTAAAGTCAGATCGGGCTTGAATAGGAAGCCAGTGTAAGGCGGACAAAACTGGTGTGATGTGATAACATTTTCTAGTTTTAGTTAGTATCCGTGCAGCCGCATTTTGCACGAGATGAAGATTTTTGATGCTTGAATTAGGTAGGCCTGAAAAAAGTGCATTACAGTAGTCTCCACGTGATGAGACAAAAGCATGAATTAGGGTTTCAGCATCAGCCAGAGTTAAAAAAAATTAAAAAAATTGCGATATTACGAAGATGGAAGAAGGCAATTTGTGAAATTTTTATATGTGCATTAAATGAGAGGGAGGAATCAAAAATTACTCAGAGGTTTTTTATGGTGGAGCTCTGGGATACATGACAAGTATCAAAGTTGAGGGAGATGTCCTCAAACAGGCCTCTGTGGTTTGGGGGGCCAACAATTAACATCTCAGTTTTATCTGCATTGAGGAGTAGAACGTTTTGCGACATCCACTTTTTAACGGCAAGCAGGCAAGCCTCAAGATTTTGTAATTGGGAGAAATCATTTGGCTTAATACATATAATTGGGTGTCATCAGCGTAAAAATGAAAGTTTATGCCAAATTTGCGTATGATATTGCCGAGGGGTAGCATGTAAATCGAAAATTGCAAAGGGCCCAGAACAGAGCCTTGTGGGAAACCGCATTGCACTGGGAGGGTCTCAGATGTTAAATCATTATAGACCACGCAGTGTGTTCTATCAGTTAAATAAGATTTAAACCAAGCAAGTGCGTGACCCCGAATGCCAACATGATTCTCGAGCCGACCTAGAAGAATCGAATGATCGATAGTGTCAAAGGCTGCACTGAGATCAAGCAATAAGAGCACAGAAGTTAGGTTTGAGTCAAGAGAGAGCAGTAAGTCATTTGTGACTTTGGTAACCGCCGTTTCGGTGGAGTGTAAGGGCGTTTTCACACCTGTAGTTCGTTTGCTTTGTTCCGATTCAGGGAGACACAGGGACTATAATGATACAATTGTTGCACTTGTCCTTTAGTTCGTTTGTGTTCACACGGCTGTGTTAACAGCGCACCAAAACAAACGCACGCGCGAGCAAACTGTCACTCATTGGTCAGATTTTGGGGGGTGCCCCCCAACCCTGAATCGAGCCGAGAGAGAGAGAGAGAGAGAGAGAGAGAGAGAGAGAGAGAGAGAGAGGTTGTCCCGCACGGTGCTGCTGCTGTCACTACAGAGACCCTGGCTCCTCTCTCCTGCGCGCGGCTGACTGACTGACTGACACCCGGCAAGCATCTGACGAATGTGATCGTCTGCCCAAATATCAACGACGCAGTGTACCTCATCGCTGCTCCACGTTGACCCACAACGTATTATTATTATTAATTGTATCGGTTTGTTAAATCGATTGCATTCTCACAGCGTACGAGTCCGGTTGGGTTGGAACTGCGCCGAGACCACCCTCTCCAGGTGGTCTCGGTCCGCTTGTTTTGTTCCGCAACAGAATGTAATTGCTGTGTTCACATATGCCCAACTGAACCGAAATAAGGGGTACACGCTCCAGGTTCCGGAATAACAGCTCCAAACGAGCTAGGTGTGAAAACGCCCTAAGGCTCTAAAGCCAGATTGAAAAGATTCATTAAGATTATTGTTTGATAGATGGTCAGTAAGTTGCGTTGCGACAATCCGTTCTAATATTTTGGAGAGGAATGGATGATTGGAGATGGGTCTGTAATTTTTCAAGATTAGAGGGTCGAAGTTCGGTTTTTTAAGTAGTGGTTTAATGACGGCTGATTTAAAGGCCAGGGGCACCACGCCAGTAGACAAGGAGGTGTTGAAGATATTGAGTAGGGCAGGGCCTAGAGTTGGGAAGAGGTTTTTGATGAGAGTTGCTGGAAGAGGGTCAAACAAACAGGTTGAGGGTTTAGCCACGCCAACCAATTTAGAGAGGGTACTAAGTGAGACGTTTTCAAGGCAGCATAGCGTATGGCTGGATTCAAAGTCAGGGGGAAAGCCCATCAGAGGTTGGGAGGGACTGATTGTTGAGTAAGCCAACAATTTCATCTCTTATGAGATACATTTTCTTGGTAAAGAATTTTATGAATTTGTTAGCCGAGAACGCATGGTTTAGGGCAGTTGGTTGTTTCTGAGTAAGTTTTGCAACTGTGTCAAACAGAAACGTTGAGTTGTTTTTGTTTTCGTTAATGAGCCTGGAAAAATATGATGTTTTGGCAAATGAGAGTGCCTTTTTGTAGTTACGTAAACTATCATTCCAGGCAAGGCGGAACACTTCGAGTTTGGTCGAACGGCATTTATGTTCAAGTTTGCGACATGTGTGGTAGTATTTGGTAACCATAGATAGACATATGTTGCCTGAAACTGGAGGTCAAATTAAAATCCTGTGTTAAACCTGATATGCCCAGAGTGACAAGCTTAGAGTGTGTGTGCTTGCAGAGACGTGGGCTCACACCAGGAGGTCATTTGCATACAACTGCTGGCAGCTGCAGACAATAGATCAAGGGTCTGTTAAACTGGTCCTGTGGCTGATTATAGCACAGGAAGCCGGTATCTCATGCCCCAGGTCTAAACAGGCAGGCCAGGTCATCTGGTCGGATTACAACATGCTGCAGCTGCCAGGGGAGGAGCAAGCGTCTCCATTCTCTGTAACACTAAGTACATTTTCAAATGACTATTGGTATACTTGGATTAATTTAATATGAACTACAGAAAATCCTGTTATATTGTGGACATAATCTTGAATCTAATGATATAAAATATGCCAGGTTTATGGCTGGGAATCACAGAGTTTGAAATTAGGCCATGTCTGAATCTACATTGGAAAATACTTAAATGTGTTGAATACTAACTGTATAAAAGAGATATTGATGTAAGGTAAAAGAAGGATTAGAAAACTAGAAGAAGTGGGCTTAATTGGAAACTTATTGTGATTATCAGTTAGCTTCACAAGAAACTGGTCAAATATGATATCTCTGTGTTTATGTAATCAAGCTCAATTCGAATATATATATCTTAAGTTCAACAACCAAAGTATTATGTTAGTTAGACAGTGTTTGTTCTTTGATTGAAAAAACAAAGGAAATAAGATGGTGGGCCCTCCTCCGTTTTCAAATACTCGGTGCAGGCCTGGGATTGGAGGAACACATCTGCTGATGTCACTCTGGTGACATCACGCAGAGACTCCAGGCTTTTGATATAAGGTGGGTGTTGTGACGGTGGGAGGACACTCTGAAACGGAACCACCAAGACAACACACCTACCTTTTCACACAGCGGACGACGCGGGCAGAGGAGATCAACAGACAAAGCACATTTGGAGGGAGAACAGACTTTTCTTTGTTCATCAGCCAGAGAACAAAGACCATCAACAACTTATCAACTATCTACTTTAACATTAGTCTGATATAAGGGATCGGTGGCATAGTACTTGAGTACCCTTATATCATTGCAGAATCCATTTTTCATTGTAATTACACTAACTTAACTTTGAATTAAAACAGATGCTGTTATACACCTTCTCCTCTCCATTTCTCCTGCTGCTCAGCTGGTCGTCGAACAAGACCATTTGGTCTTTATTGAAAGTACCACAGGGCTTTAAAGGGTTTCACACAACGCAGAGCAGTTTATTAGGTTCTGATTATATCAGAACAAAGAATAGCCCAGTTGGTGACTTCACATGCCTTTTTAAAGGAGCGAGTTTCCTCCGTAAACCAGGGAGTTTGTTTTTGCGGAGCATGTTTAATTTTAGGCTTAAGGGGAGCGACAATGTCGAGCGTGCTACGAAGGGCGGCGTTAAGTTTATCTGTAAAGAGATCAAGGGGGCCAGAGTAAGAGAGGAAGGGAGAGAGGGTGTCTGGTAGACAGTTAACTAGAATTGGGACAGTTGAGGCGTTAATACGACAGCTCATGTAGGATTCTACACTGTGTGGGCGAGAAACCGTAAAATCAATTTGAAATTTGATGAGGTAGTGGTCTGAGAGAGCAGGAACATAGGGAGAAATGGTCAAATCTGACACAGTGAGACCGCGGGCTAGGACTAAGTCAAGGGTTGGTCAACGATTTGAATGAGACCGACAGAGTCAATGATGTCGGTAAAAGCCTTATTTAGGGGATCTAGAGTTTTGTTGGAATGAATGTTGAAATCACCAACAATTAATGTTATCTGAGCTCGTAACAAGCTCAGAGATGAAAGTGGAAAACTCATCTAGGAAGAAGGTGTAAGGGCTGGGGGGCGGTAAAGGACAGCCATTACAAAGGATGCAGTGGAGGTAGGAATCAGACTTCCAACAGTCACACTTTCTGTTGGGGGGAGAGGGAGCACCTCAAACGAGGAAAACTTACAGTTTGCGTAGGATGTAAAGTTGTGCTTAGAGTCGTAAATTAGAGCAACTCCGCCTCCTTTCTTGGAGGTGCGTGCGATATGGGAGCTGCTCAAATTAGGGGGTGAAGCCTCGTTTAAGGGCAGAAAATCATTAGGTTTAAGCCATGTCTCAGTGAGGCCCAATAAGTCGAGACTATGGTCTGTTATCAGTTAATTTACCAAAAGAGCTTTGGTTGTCAGAGAGCGAATGTTGATAAGGCCAACCTTCCCGCACTCTGTATATTTAACAGAGCGATTTTCAGCCATGCGGGTAGGTTTAATCGCAATTAAGTTGGCATGGTTTATCGCACAAGGACGAGCTGGGTAAAGTGGAGAGATATTCTAGTTTTGATTGGATATACTGGGTTAGGGATAGAGATAGAAAGAGAGGAGTGGGGAGCCTGGTGGGGGAGGGACCCAGCATGGTTAGGAAAGGTATAGGGATTGGCAGGCTCCATCTGTTCAGCATGACTAGCAGGCTCGCTACGAGCCTGTACCCTGGCATGCTTGTGGGGTGGCTGTCAGCCCAAAGCTATAATCTTGTCTATATTTCTAGATAAGAGAGGCGCCTTGCATGTTAGGATGCACGCCGTCCTTTTTCAGCAAGCCAGGGTGCCCCCAGAAAGAGGACCAGTTATCCATGAACCCTAAGCCCTGTTCTTTTTTCAGCCATCGGTGTAGAGAAGCTGTCCTACTCATGAAGTCATCATCAGAGAAGATTACTCAATGCAGACTCATCTTTCTGGCGAGGTCAGAAAGCCTAACTATGTTAATCTTTGTGACCTCAGATACTTTCATCCTACAGTCAATATTTCTGACGTGTATAACAATATGCTAAAATTTATCTTCAGTGGGTGCGAGATGTGTGTTATCTTTTCCCTTTTCTATGCTATTCGCCAGAAATCTCAGGTTGGCTTCAATGTCGGTAGCTCTGGCTCCCCCAAAACATTTAATCTCGGCTGGCTTGTCTAGCTTAATATGCCGGGTGATGGAGTCGCCAATCACAAGGACAGCACCGGACAGCACTATGTTGTGTTTACAATAATTTGAAAGTCACACGCGAACACAAGACACAACAACACAGTCTAGTCGGGATGAGGAAGGGTCACCATCATACATTATCAAGAAATTAATCAATTATGCAAAAAAGAGTTGAGTGACTCACACTCACCCGTCTTATTTCATAATACAACATTTCCGAATTGAAGGAATCTATGTTTTTCAATGTGTATATAATGTATATATATCGGTGGGTGACAGCATCTACTCAGACGGATCTATAGATTTTAAAAGTAGCCAGCAGTCAGTGTGTGTCTCCACGGTAGCAAGCAGGGTGTGTGAATGCCAAGGTCGTCAGCAGGTTTATAACCAAAACATTGCACTGAGAGCAGGCAGGTTTGGTCATAGAGAACTAGGGGGATAATATCAACATCGCGGTTGCTATAGTGATTTGGGTCAAAGAGCCGTTGTCAAAGACTGCGTGTCACGCAGTAATGAGAAGAGGGGGTGGGGGCCTGTTGCTGGGGAGAATGTTATGAGGGGTGAGTTCCTTCCGGGGTAAGTTAGACTGAGATACGAAGCACAGACGAGCAGACGTGTTGATCAGAGACTTTCATCCCTCCTCACCCCGCCGGGTGGGGGAGGGGAAATATGCCACATCATCACATCATGAATGGCTACAACGAGGCCCAGAACCAGTGGACTCATGAGAGAAGAGACGGTGGAGAATAATGAATTTAGTTTTCCTTCAAAGACTGGTCAAGGACATTACAGAACAGTGTTTCCATCTGGTACAGAGGCTATGTTTATGAAAATAAACATGAGGATCTAAGGAAAGAGATCACGTTGCAGTGTCGTTTCTTATGACTAACGGATGTACTAACAGGGGTTGATACAGTGGGTGACAGCCAATGTGAAGTATTGAGACAAACACAACGCAGAACAGGAAGAGTCACGAAGGAGAGGATGAGATGAGATTGGCTGATTACCGAAGAATCCAACAGAATGGACGTCTGGATTGAACCAAGTGTATGCAGTGAACTTTTCCAGCGGAACACAAGTTACTTAAGTTACTTAACATAACAGTTATGTTATGCACGTTAATTAATCTATGCACGTTTAGCTGGTGTCGTAATCGTAAAAAGTTTTCTACTGTCAAAGTGTAAGAATGGCAGTTATGTTCCAACAGAATGTTCACCAAGGTGGTATGAGTCAGTTAGAAGTTGTTGTTCAGACAGGACACAACAGATGGTTGTTGGCAGATAAGGGACCGTAAACAACTGACTTTAAGAGGAAACTCTGGTCAACGAGCAGCTGAGATGTGTGATCAGACTGTAAAAGCGGTTATATGACTCCATGGCACATTCCACCAAAACGGTTCAGAACAGAACCTTATCAGATGAGATCAGCAGCTGTCCTAAGAATGACCACGTTGCAACAGACGATGGGTCAGCACAACAGCCCCCAAATAGCGAAATGTGTTTGTACAGGACCACAGTTCAAAGGAGCGCGATTTAACCCTTTTCAAGCAGCTGTACTACAGAAACCACTCCTTTTAACACTTTGAGTGCCAACAACGAGAATTCTCATTATTTCATGCCAACCGTTCAGTGCCAACAACGAGAAATCTCGTTATTAATCGTTATTTTTTTTATTAGCGATTTCCATTCATTTTTCATCAATCTAGCCTCACGTTACCACTGGGACTCTCTCTGAGCTCGAACAGGGAAAATACCGCCCCCTATCGTCTCCCGGATGGTAATGCACCCTTTGGATTGGACTGAATGAAAACGCATGGGGAAAAGAAAATCCGGAATCCACATTTTACTTGTCAGGCATGTAATCCGAGCCGATTGCAGTCTTTGTGGTCCCTCAGAACAGCGTGGAATATGTGTTTGAGCACCCAGCGTTGGATCAATAAACGCAATAGATATTTGGAATGGCGATCAGGAATTGGAATAATCTTTTTGGAGAACATCTGATCTGAGGTAAGGAATCTATTTTACCAGTCTTGGGGTAATCAGAGCTTTTTTCACAGATATATCAACGTGTCCCCTATGTGTGTATGTGTGTGTGTGTGTGTGTGTGTGTGTGTGTGTGTGTGTGTGTGTGTGTGTGTGTGTGTGTGTGTTGATCAGGAAATAAGATAATCGATGTTTCAGCCCGCTTCTCTAGCATGCATAAGTACACATATACTATCGATAATCTAGCGTTTATTTGAAAACGATTCATAAATAGGCCGAAAAATGACAACGTTTTTTGTGTATTCCAGTAAAAGGTGATTCCTGCAGAATCACTTTTTTTTCTGTAAATTTCCAAAAACGAGCGTTATTCAAAATGGTATCAAATGGAAATGTACCGATGAAAAAACAATCCGTTTCGACAATGTTGACTGCAAGCAAGTCATTGATAAGCGACGGGCGTATTAGACACATAGCCATAATTTAAGATGTAGTTTATGCGTTCGCAAATGTGCTCGTCCTCTCATTGAATAGAGCGTTGGCACTCAAGCGCTAAATCGTGCGCCCCCTGCTGGCACTCAAAGTGTTAAAGCTGGGTTAAGAAACACTGAAAAGTGTCTTAAATGATCTGTGCATATCAGCAAACGAGTCAATGTCTACGGCATGATTTGTCATTAATTTAGAAGATTAAAAAGATACTAAATATTTATAATCTAGGATGCAAAATACATATAAAAGACATAACTTTTCCCCCTGGTAAAGATGATGATCAAATGATAAAAGAATTGTTTAGCCTAGGTAGATTATGTTTTGAATTAGAAATGGCAATAACCACGTGATTGGAACTACTCTGATAAAGTATTTTCAGCTATACAGAAGGTACAAATGATAACAAAAGAAGCAATGTGTTTGTTTATGAAAGCTACCAAACAATATATATGTGTCTATTTGAAATTGATAAGTGTACTGTTTTAATCAGGATAAAACGAATCTCTTCTAAATACGGGGAAGGGGAGTGTCTAGAAGGACTCCCCCAGTCACCAAACTGGCCACAAAACTGTGATTGGCTGAGCTACTTGCAAGCGTCATGCAAAATGACGTGGGCAAGAGGCGGGCTGAGTTGGGTTTAAACGAGCGATGCAGGAGGATGAGGAGACAGAAGAACAGTCGAAAGAGAGAGGATGAAGAAGATTCAACAGCGTGACCTCCCAATCGAGATGAAGATTCCTGCTCTACTGCTGCTGAGGCCTGCTTAAGAACTTTTTGTTAGACGAATATCAGAACTTCAGGGTCTTTAATCGGCATGCAACGAACTGGACATGCAATTGGAGCGGCACACACACACGGGATACACACACACACACACATGCATTGTCTTTTTCTCAGTCGCCGATGCGATAGAGTCTCTGCGCCTAACCCATCCCGTCGTCCTTCCCCCCATGGGCAGCCGGGAGCAGACAGGGCGTCAACGTGAGCCGCGCCCCAGGGACCAATCCAAGTGCTCCTGTCCGTCTTCGTCAACGACGCCACAGCGTTAGCGATCTGTTGTTGTGCATGTTTTTCCATTGGGTTTATCTTATCGGGGGGAAAACCCTTGCGAGCACGGGGAGAACATGCAAACTCCACACAGAAAGGCCTGGGAGATACCCCACCTGGGTACCTGGCATCATGGAAACCTGGTCCCCAAGCGGGAATCGAACCCTGGACCTTCTTGCTGTGAGGCGACAGTGTTAACCACTACACCACCGTGCCGCTCAGAGGACACTGGTATCTATCTTCTTGTCTCTCTCTGGAGAAGACTGTAAACTAATGTCCCAAAATGTTGGCATGTTCCTTTAGTTTAAGTAAAAGTAGAAATACTGCCTGCTGCTTGGAGACGCTGCAGGAAGTACACAGTTCCTTTACTTAAGTAAAAGTAGAAATACAGCCTGCTGCTTGGACACGCTGCAGAAAGTAGACCGTTCATTTACTTAAGTAAACGTAGAAATACTCAGATAAATGAGTACTCTGGTAAAAGTAAAAGTCCTCCATTCAAATTCTACTTTAAGTAAAAGTAGAGAAGTATTTTCTATTGAATGTACTTAAGTATCTAAAGTAAACGTACACATTCTACATATTGTGACGAGCCTGGTGGTGTTCAGGCTCGACACGGACCAAAACAAACAAATCCAATTTCCACACAAGCACAATTTCAATAAATAAATTATATTTATTGATTAATAGAACAAATCCGATGGGCAATAAAGTAGTCGAATAACAGTCCAGGGTCAAAACACGATTCAGGCTCTCGTACAAAAAGAGAATGTTCAACACTCAGGGTTTGACGTCCGGTCCAGGGTCAGTTTCACAAGGGGGTATCTCAGCCAGTCCAGGGTCCAGTACCACGACCACCTTCTCGCTTTCACCTCTCCTTCCAACTACCTCTCACCTCACAAACTCAGTATAACACTAGGCGTGTTCGAGATTGGCGAGGCGGACGCAGATCTGCGCAGGTTTTACTACGGCCTTGCCAAGCGCGTTGCATGACGGTTAGAATGTTGTCCGACTTGCTCTGGAAATCTGACGAGGCGAGCCGCAGAACTCTCACGGGAGCGAGCCACGCACAGCCTTCAGAGCGAGGCGCCACAGTACCTCTCACCCGACTGCTCCACACAAATCCATGATGGAAAACAACTTGCTATTGTTGCGCAAAGCGCCTATTGGCTCAGAAAAGTTGTTACCTGGTTGTGACCACCAGCCACGCCCACAAAAGGGAAGTTATGAGACGTTTGATTGATTGAAAACTTTATTAACCGATTGCAGAATGGGTAAAATACAGTACGGGTCCCGTCTACCCGTCTATCCCGTCTATCAGATATATTTATTATTATTATTATTATTATTATTATTATTATTATTGGATACCAAGAGCTTCCTCAAATAAAGTTATCATCATATCATCATGATAAACTTCAAGCTGTCAGACACCAAATTATTTGTATCAGAGTAATGAATGCTGTCGGAGTTTATATCAAAATAACAATATATCAACCCCCCTGAACAAATGGTGATTGCTTCTTCAAGTCGATTCTACAGACGGACTGTTTCTATCATCGGAATTAAATAATTATAATGATAATAAATACAACAATTATGTTTTGCATTTATAGTCATGACTCAATGAGCAATCTGAGCATTACCGCTCTATGTACAGTACTCCTCTAAGCAATCTGTAGTATAAATCTATAGTTCATTAACGATGCAGCAGCTGAGCTGATACTGTATCCCGCACACACACACACATGCATCCCCTTAACAATTGTGTGTATTGGGGCGGCTACGTGGCGTAGTGGGCAAGGCGCTCGCCACGAATGCGGAGACGCTGGGCTTGCCTGTTCGAGCCCAGCGCTCCACATTGCTTTCAGTTTAGCTGGTCGTTCATACTAATACACATTGGCCGTATTAGGGGGTGGGAAACTGATGGGTGGGGATCGGGCGTTGTGGACTGCGACTCCTACTGGTCGGTTGGTGCGCCTGCGCAGTAGAATCAGGAAGTGTCGGGGGCAGCGTGAGCCTCCCACGCGTTACTCCTCGCCACTGAGAGATCGAGCTGCGCAGGTGAAAAGATGCGACTGCTGTTACCTCAAGTACCGGAGGGGACTTGTGCTATGTATGACTTAGTCCACATTGCAGCCGGCTTGTGGGAGGCAAGAAACAGCGTTCGTGACAGGGGGGGGGGGGTTGAATTGGATGATACGAAATTGGGATGGGAGAAAATATAGAAAATGGGAGAAAAAGTGGATAAAAAAAAACCAATTGTGTGTATTGAGCTGTACTGTATTGTACCCATTCTGCAATCTGTTAATAAAGTTGTCAATCAATCAATCAATCAATCAATCAATTCAATCAATTCAATCAATCAGTCTGTTTTGCCTCAATATATACTGTATATATAATTCTGTTTTGCCTCAATATACAGTATATATATATATATATTGATGCAAAACAGAATTATTCAGCAGTGTGTGTGTGTTGTGTGTGCGTGCGTGCGCGCTGCGGTGGCCAGGAGCGCGCAACAAGATATACATTATGGTA